>NC_046361.1:14755566-14898066 GCF_011125445.2 Fundulus heteroclitus
CACACATTCAGAACCCTCAATGTTTTATATGCAGTTTAACATTTGAAGGCAGGTAAAGGCACCAGCGGTGAGACCAACCTAACTGCCCCCCCAATGGATGCCTCAACTGCACCCGACACCAGGCCCTACATGTGTGTCATGAAAATGTTATAAATTAAAGTGCCTAAATTGTACAATAAAATTGGGGTCCAGGTTGCCACAAGACAGCGGGGATGGAAAAACCCTCCCACCAACCCCAGGGCTGTCCCCACTCCCCATGTCCTACATGTGTGGTAGTGTGATGGAGCCCGCAGAGGGAGGCGTTCTGGGATGGGGATGGAAGGACTTGGCAGCAAAACGCTCTGCATTGAGCAGAAATTAACTGTTTAGTTATAAAGGATTTATGCTCACATATGCTGCCTAATAAGCTTCCAATACAAATCAACACAATCAACAACAGAATAAGCTGTTGGCATTGGCAGTTCATAGATCAGATAAAAATATGTTTATTTCCGGTTCTGGAATAAAAACTGAAATTTGTCTCTGACACATCATTGATTAAGATAACACAATACTCACTCATTCAAAAATCCTGAATTACAAATGAATGAAGCCCCCTACAGGGCACATTATTATCATCTGGTTGGTGTCCTTATTAATGGTCTAGAAAGGGATTCTCATATAAGATCTTGCAACAGGAAGGATCTCATGATGGGTAAAAAAAAAATAAGCATACTGATAATTACCATTAGTTACAGATGTATTTACAGATGTGTTCAAGCATTTATGATTGTTTCAGTGAACTCAGCTGAAGCCCTAATCTTGAAGAAGAAATATCCCAATTACACCGGAAAACAAGGGTTAAATTCCTTGTGTTCCATGTTGATTCTGATCGGGAGTCATAATAAATCATCCAGAGTTGTCCAAGAACCAAAGATTGCTCACAGAAGCATTGTAAAAACCTGGAATGAGCACATACAGTCATCTTAAAGAAAACAAATATTAATGCATGTAACCGCCATGGCTGGATAGACGGAAGGGTGAATGGTTTTACGATAGGGATGAGCTGTAGATGACGTAAAGTTGCAGCTGCATGAGGTTTACAAGCAAATTCACACAAATGATTGATTCATTCAAGCAGAACGTTTTGGTTCATGGTAAAAAGCTACATCCCCTTCAGTGGGCAATAAAGTGTCCCCACACATGATGAGGGACACACCCTGCACTTGGTTTTAACTTTTGGTTTGACCAATGAACCCGTGGCTTAATGACAGCACCTGTGTGCAAAGATGTGCCTGTCAGGCATGCTGACAGGAAGAAAGGTTTGTACATCTAATAGTTGTCTCTGAAAACAACAATAAGCCTCAAATTCTTTTAAAAGTATATGGCCATGTAATATGCTTATAAAAAAAAAGACCAAAAACATATTATCATGATAAAATAAGGTTATAGCATTACTTAGTTTAGGTATAATTGTAATCATCTGAGGTCATTAAAATATCATTAGTGACCTTCACCACAGCTGTTTCAGTGATATGATGAGCTCTGAAGCCTGACTGAAACTCCTCAAGTAGGTCATTACATTAAATGTTCACATACTTGATTAGCAACTACTTTCTCAAGAATTTTAGATAGGAAAAGAAGATTAGTTATAGGTCTGTAATTTACTAACTCATCTTGATCAAGAGATGGTTTCTTAAATAAAGGTTTAATAACAGCTACTTTAAAAGCTGTGGTGCATATCCATTCAATACTGATGATTAATCATGTCTAAAATGGGGCACTCAATCAAAGGGAACAACCTCTTTAAATAACTTGGTTGGGATTGGGTCTACATACAGTTGAAGGTTTAGATGAAGCTAAAATTTAGATAGCTCAGAAAGCTCAAACTCTGCGTCTAAACAGTTCAACACCGATCAGGTTTTTAAAGGATTCCTTCAACGATGGCTCACTTACTGAGGACGAGGAAATCATGTTTGGGGAGAATGTCAATTATTTTATTTTTAATAGAATCAATTTTTATTTATGAAGAATCCCATAAAGTCATTACTGATGAAGAGCTAAGGGAATTGATGGATATTTCAAGGGGGCTATGTTGTCTAATGCAAAACGCAACGAGGAAGTGACACCATTAACAAAAGCATCAATTTGTGAATGGGAAGAAACAACATTATAGGCATCTGCTGGGCATTTCTGTGATAATGAGGATATTAAAATGGGGAGAGACTCTAAAGTTTGATAAAGCATTGTCTGACAAAGATCTACTATTATGAAACCTTGTTTTGGAGGTGGAGAACTCAGTTAAATTGAACTCAAAGGTTATAAAAAATTGTTAAATAGGACAGGTTTGTGAAAAAATACTTTGATTCTTCACAATCAATGCCATATGTCAGCACAAGGTCCAAAGTAGGAAAGCAGGAATAAAAAGCAAGCCACTAGAGCTGTGAAAAATCTTAAAAAAAAAGTAAAATACTAAAACCAATTTATCTTAGGATAGTTTTAAAGGCTACATTAATGTTATCACATTGAGTGTCAACGTGAGTGTTAAAATCCCCCACTATGATAACCTTGTCAGTGTTTAGCACCAATTCAGATAAGAAGTAAGAACTGATCTAAAAACTGAGTGTAAGGGCCTGGTGGACGATACAAAACAACAAACAGAAGAGGTTTTATTGTTCTGCAGTTTGGATGAGGGATACTGAGGGTTAAATGGTCAAAAGAATTTTTGTTATTAATTGGTCTGGGACTAATTAATAAATCAGACTGAAAGATGGTTGCTACTCCTCATTGTCCCGTAGTTGCTTTAAATACCACTAGACTGGAATACTGTAACTCCTGTAATGGGATTAGTCAGGCCCTTTTCTATTTTCTTTAGTTTATCCAAAATGCTGCTGCACACTTGCTAACTGTGAAGGAAGGACATGAGCACATCACCCCTATTTTACCTTTCCTACATAGGCTCTCAGTTTCTTTCAGAATTACTTGTAAGATTTTACTTTTGGTTCCTTAATCATTTAACGATTTGGCACCATCTTACTTTGCCAACTGCCTGTACAATTTCGGTCATCGCAGCAGCAAACAGGTTTAAATCGGAGGCAACCGGACTTTCGCTCAGCTTTTCTGAAAACCTTTTGACACCCGTCCAGGAGTCTGTCAATTCTAGCGGCTCGCAATGAGTAGCTCGTCGTTGGAGCGCTTTTGTCTTTAAGCACATGGAGGCCCATCTACCTAGGTGCATTGCAAGTCAGATGCATATCAATGATCTGTGTCACTGTCCTGGGTCATTTGACACTCTAGGCCCATTTACACTACACTTTTTTAACCGAGCCGAGACTAGTCCGAGCTCGGTAACCGAGTTAACTCTTGTGTGTAAATGGTCAGCAGACTGAACCAGACCGCACTAACCATAACCGGACCGCGCTAACTGCAGACCAGTTCATCAGCAGGCCTCGGACTGGTTTTTTTTGGCCCGGTTCCCTGATAACGAGGAGCGCATGAGCAGACCGCGTCATGCCCTTACAGTCAGCTGACTGTCAGCGGGTTTCCCGGCGTGTCTGGCTGCACGTCCTGATTCACACTCCATTCAGACAAATTTCAGACATTCATAATAATACTAGCTTCCTTACCGTGCCACACGGTTTCCAGTGATGACTCTGCTTATGAACCTCAGCGTCTGTTGTTGTTTCCTGCGTCTGTAAATCCTTATTAGACGTTCATTTGTCTTATCCACGTCCCAAAAGCTGACTCTGTCTAACAATAACATGCTGAATGTTGCGGGTGCCGCCATTTTGATTTGCTCCGTCCCACCTTCAATCCCACAGAGCGGTAGTACCGCAGATCGCCACTAGGAGGCGAGGAGCAACCAAGGAACCATAACCGAGATAACTCTTGTGTGTAAACGGCTGCTTTTATCTCAGTTAACTGGACCAAGCTCGGACCGGTCTCGGCATGGCTTGGTTTTTAGGTGTAGTGTAAACGGGCCTTATTGCTATGTGTGAGTGGAGGACTTCGTCACCTGAATCCTGATGAGACTACTGATGTAATCTCTTTGAAATGTGTTGGAGGTCCGAGCTGTAAACGCTGTGGAGTTGGAAGTAAAACCCTCCCCCTCTCTTTAATGTTGGCTTTTCTCTTTTGACCAAGATGGCTTCTTTCACCCCTCTTTCAATGACTCCATACAATTGGTTTCTTTAGATAGATAACTTTATTTATTTATTTTACAAGAGGGCATAATATATTCCACTTGCATTGTTTGTAATGTACTGGTGAACTGGTAATCTGGAAATCTTACGTGTTTGGATTAAATTGGAATTAACTGAATTGATTGGAAGTTAATCTGGATGAAATTGGATTTTATATGATTTACTATTAATTGGAGCTGTTTGTTTTGTAAAGTGCTATGAGATGACATTTGTTAAAAACTGGAACTATAGCAATATATTGAATTAAAGTGAATTAAGTTTAATTGAATTCATTTGGTCTGAACAGAACTGAGGGACTGAACCATGTTGGAGTTGGTGGCACAGCTGTGTTGCAGGAAGAAGGTCCTGGGATCAAATGCAGCTTGCATGTTTACCCCTTGCAGCATGATTTTTCTTCAGGGTGCTCTGGCTTCCTCCCATCCATCCATCCATCCATTTTCTTACTCGCTTTATCCCTCATGGGGTCGCAAGGGGTGCCGGTGCCTATCTCCAGCATTTCAATGGGCGAGAGGCAGGGTACACCCTGGACAGGTCACCAGTCTGTTGCAGGGCTCCAGCTCCCTCCCATTTTTCAAAACATTAGGTTAAAACTGTTAGGTTATGGTCACTGCATCCATCCTATATATTTTTGTGTAAAATTATTTTAATAAATGTACAACTATTTGACAATAAGACAATAAAAAAAAACTTTAAAAAAGCACTTTCTTAAACATATGGTTTATTAATATTCTTCTGTCTATCGAATTAAAATATATCCTTATACAGATTGATAAACTGATGGTAGCAATAAGGACAAAGTAACAAAACATACACAATATGTACATCAGGAAAACTCAAAATAATGTACAAAACTGAGTGGGGAAAAATGTGACTAATTCCCCAATAAAGTTTATCCCAAATGAGTTATTTTAAAATTCACAGTAAAATTCACAATAATAATTATTATTATTTTTAAATGCCTGCATTATAACTCAGTATATGTGAACCTGAAATGACATAAATAAAACCACACATCTTTATACATGCATGCACGGACACAGTAAACAGACTTACACAGGCTTCCCACACCATGGTAACATCAAATTCAGGATCTTTTCAAGGATGCTCGAGGACCAATTCCCTCAAATTAAGGACCATACGCAACGGCATTTACCTGCTGCTACTAGTGAATATATTTTCAATAAACAATTTTTATACAATGCAATAAAAAAACAGAATGGCATACAAGTTGTTTGGAACAGAATCAAATCAATGAAAGAAAGTAAATTGAATGTATAGCCTCCTTTTACATCAACAATACTCATAACTTACATTCATATCTACAATACATGGAAATGTCGGTAAGATGAGGTTTTGTTGAAGCCTTGGAGCTCTTCAGCAAATTTGTTGTAAAAAGCCTAATTTAAGCCTCAAACCCTCACTACGGCCATTTAGTGGTGAATAAATATTCACCAGGAAAAACCTGTCAAGTCAAAAGGTCTTAACTCTATGAAATGATGACCTTGAAACGAGTAATCCAAACACACTGGCACACTGTTAATTGTCTCGATGACTCTGACTCAGCGTGACTGGCAATCCACCAACCCACTGCTGTTACACACACATTAACTATGTTAACTATTTACAGGAAATACAAGAATGCAGTGCCGAACAAATAAAAATCAGTGACGCTGAGTAAGACTCAGCGTCACTGAGGCTTACTAGAACAAAATGCGCTGCCTTGGAAATTCTACCAGTTGCTCCTCCATAGTTTGACTCCATGTCACACGTACTGCAGCCATGCTTCTCTGCGCTCCTATGTTTTCGCTTGAGAAGACGAAGAAGAATCTAATTGTTTGCGGTACGCAGTGCGCGAGGTCAGGGGAAATCGGCTCGTAGATGGTCGTAACTACGCTTCAACAGCGGGACGCACTCACGATCGCTCACGAGGGCAGACTGAATTTTAAACATGTTTGATTTTCAACCGACCGTCCGATTCCTGATCGGAAGGTGGTCGTGACAGGTGAATCGCCCCTCGTTACCCGCTGTATATTACACGACGCAGGACGCACGATCAAGCTGAAACTCGACCCGATCCAAAAAAATTCTCGCACGACTGAAGAATCGGCCCAAAAAGGGCAAAAACTCATACAGTGTATGCCCGGTTTTAATTTTTGAGAGAAGACAAATGGAAACAAATGACTCACTGTGGTGACCCCTGAAAGGGAAAAGCCATTCAAAGAAGAATAGAAGCTCTATTGTATTCTGCATCACCCAAAAAACAGCGTGAAATAATTTTTTCTGTTAAGGCAAGTTTATTTATATAGCACTTTTCAGTAACAAGACAATTCAAAGTGCTGGGGGCCTGAACCAGCTCAAAGCATACATAATCTGAGAGCTAAAAGCTAGACGTCTCTGTGTAATTCTGAATAAGACTCAGGAAGTACTGCTGAGTGTTTTTCTCTGGTTGAAAAAGAATAATGTAACATTTTGGCAGAAAATACCAGAAAAGAAACGAGTAGAGACTGCAAAGTACAGCTAGAGCACTGAGAGCTGAGGTGTAATATGCATGGTAAAGCAAGTGTGTAGTGGCGTATATGATCCAGATAATGACCAGCTGCAGGAGGCAGAATGTTATCGATTTGGCCTCATTGTAATTCTTTGGCAGATCTTTTCCCATGTAGGAGAAAATAAAGCAAAGAAAACACAAGACTGAAAATAGGATCAGAAACCCAGACATGGCTTGAACATTTTGATCACAAATAAGTGTGACTGTTTGTGACTCTGAAAGTGTAATATTGCCAGGCTTTGGGGGTGCAGAGGAATATCCATGGACGAGTAAGCTTGCTTGAATGACAAATATTACTATGATGACCAACCATTGCCCGTGGTATTTCATCCACCAGTTGAGGAGGATGGGGTACTTGGAAGCCATTTTAAAAACATAAACAATTTGAAATGAGCGTACTAAAAAGCATGCAATGCAAATAGTAAAGAAAAGCAAAAATGGGAAATACCTCAAGACACAAGAAGCAGGTGTGGGCTTACCAAAGTTAAAGAACACACTAATACTCGACAGACTTAGGCATGCTAAAATTAGGAAGCACATCGGCCCTCCAGCAGATTTTGCAACAGGTGACTTGTAATTGCGTATGAAGAGAACAGATACAGCTACGGTGAGGCACACAAAGATCAAAGTTCCGACGATGATCACCACAGCTCCACCGTGTGAGAAAGTTGTGTACTCCTCCCGCCGCAGATTGCATGAAGTACTTCCTGCTTCAGACCACTCTGTCTCCTTACAGCGGATGCAGTCGTAAGGATTCGCTGTTGTACAGAACATATGGACAAAGCTAAGGTAAAATGAAAACAGAGCAACTGTGTAGCCTTCCATGTTCTAATAAAATTACTTAAAATGTTGGTCTTTGAAACACATAAAATATCACCATATTTTACTCCAGATTTAGCATCTTCTGTGCACAGGCATGCAAAATAAATTTTATTTATGCAAAAGAGAACTGGGTGGATCAGACCAATGCAAGCATCTCCACATTTATGTATTTTAAAATTATTTACCTGTACTATTAATATAAGTTCCTGTTTGACAAATAGTACAATTGAAGCAGCACTTGTGAGTTCCTTCTTGCTTTTTTGCAAACCCTTCTGAACACTCAGGGGAACAAAATGACACGGGCACCTGTGGAAGTCGGGGGTATGAAGCAGAAAAGCAAAAGCTAGTTACATTTCCATAGCTGAGATGTGAGAAATTACACACATGCAAGATAATAAACTTAAAAATGTGTTTAAAAAAATATCACTGCAGATTATATCAATGGCTTCAT
This sequence comes from Fundulus heteroclitus, assembly GCF_011125445.2. Taxonomy (NCBI): domain Eukaryota; kingdom Metazoa; phylum Chordata; class Actinopteri; order Cyprinodontiformes; family Fundulidae; genus Fundulus; species Fundulus heteroclitus. Next base: position 14,763,569 of record NC_046361.1, read on the forward strand.
CCACAGTTACATGCACCCCTGGTAAATATGTTGAAAAAGCCTGATGGTAATTTAATATGTTGTTGTCTACTATCACACAGAAAACAAGAAACAAAAAAACTCTAGTCTTCAATTTGAGTAAACTTGTTTTTTAAGAAAATCACTGGTGCTTCACTTATTGGCACGCCTAACAACTCTTATACAATAAACAATCTAATTTAGACTTTATCCTAGGCTAAGCCATGTCAATCTGTGATCCATGAATTTTATTGGCTCTGTTTTACAATTATGACATGACACAGAAATCTATTTCAGCAAACCTGCAAGTAGGAAACACATTAGAGTTTGCTGTTCAAGTAAGCCAAATTAGTATTGATCTTGATAAATTAGGAAATTACATCCAAAATCGCTACTTGTTCAAAGTTACCCATATATACCAATCAGAGCAAAATTAAAGAAGTAAATTTAAAAAAAACCTGTACCTACTACAAGAATATATGTGTACGGTGCAAAGGTCGGATTGCTCTCTAAATTTCAGTGTGTGATTATGCTGCTGCAAGAAAAGATTATATTATATTAACGTTTTTAACACACAGCTGTAGGGGGCTTCAAGGATTTAAATTTAGACCATCACAAGCTGACTGGTTTGCTTCTTTCTTAAGAATGTGCTCCTTATATTGAATTTAAATTTTTCACATTTCATTTTTGCGTATGCAGAAACAGGAAACATTTACATTTAAATATTTTTCATAAGTACATAAACATTACCTCCCCATTTTCATGCCACTTGATTTTGCTCTTGTTGATGAAGAACTGGAATGATGGAGGGAAACTGTAAAAGCCAACCTCCTCTGCCTCACCACTTTCGTTCCAGAAAACTATTGAATATGATCCATACTTGGGGTCCCCATTTTCATCAAACTGAACCCTCTGGTTTAGAAGTGAAAAATTTGATCTTCTCAGCTCTGTTAAAATCTGTTGTTGGAAAATAAAACCTGATTACTTTGTAAACTTACACAGTTATATATGTGCTCTCAGTGAAAATTAGATGTGTAGACTAAATAGGATGAATTTAAATTAGGCAAGGCAAGTTTTTTGTACAGACCATTTCAGTAACAAGACAATTCAGAGTGCTGTACATGAATAGAATATGAGAAAAGAAAACATACAGAGAAAAGCACATTGCAGTGGAATAGTAGCAGCAGGTCAAGATAAGTTGGTCTACAAACTTGATCTAATAAAGTTTCAGTTTACTGCAACAGTTTGAGTTGAACAGTAACATTCAAAGGCAACTCTAAATAAATAGGGTTTTAGCCCTGATTTAAACAAACTCATGGTTTCATCACTTTTATAGTCTTCTGAAAGTTTGTTCCAGATAAGTGGAGCATGAGAACTAAATACTTCTCCTCCGTGTTTGGTTCTAGTTCTGGGTTAGCAGAGTAGATTTGAGCCAGAAGACATGAGTGGTTTGAATAGTTCATACACTGATAACAAGTCTGTGATGTATTTAGGTGCTAAACTGTTCAGGGATTTATAAATTAACAGAAGGATTTTAAAGTCTATTCTCTGAGATACAGGGAGCCAGTGTAAGGACTTTAGAACTGGGGTGATGTGCTCTACTTTCTTAGTCTTAGTGAGGACGCGGGCAGCAGCGTTCTGGATCAGCTGCAGCTGTGTGATCCACTTTTTTGGCAGATCTGTGAAAACACCATTGCAGTAATCAATTAGACTAAAAATAAACGCATGGATTAGTTTTTCGAGATCCTGCTGAGACATCAGTCCTTTCATTCTGGAAATGTTCTTCAGGTGATAGAAGGCTGACTTTGTAAATTTCTTTAGATGCTTTTGGAGACGCATGGCTCAACACAGGAGAGCTACCTCCTCAGGTCAACACTCTGCTGTCCACTTACACCTTAAGGACAAAGGACACTCTTTTGAGGACCAAAATGTTCACATTTTGGTCAAAGAAGACAGATGGTTTGAAAGGGGTGTGAAGGAAGCCATCTACGTTAAGAGAGAAAAACCAACCTTAAACAGAGGAGGAGGCCTTAGGTTCCAACTTTCAAAAACTTACAACACAGCTATAGAATTAATTTCGGCCAGTCATCACCTTAACTCTCACCCTCATATGGGGGATCAAAACATTGTTCCTTTAAGCCAAGCCAATAACAATCCTAACGACTCCTCGTTACAGAGGAGTGGACCAGTTTCGGTCCATTCTGCTGGCTTAATGGCTTTAACGACCGCCCATTACTAAGGGGTGGACCTGTTTCGATTGAATTTGCATGTTATCTAAGCCATTGCAAGGCCTTTGTTGGGCAATGGTATAAAGCTTGTTACTCATCATTACTTCAGACTTTTTGAATGCGGTACCGCGCACGTGACGTCACCGTCTCAAGAGCAACGCCCCTTTTGCCGCTTAGGTAGGGCATACAGGAGAGAAAGCACGGATAACCCAGCTATTACAAGCGCAACAGAAACAGCGATATGACCGACTTTACAGCCGTTAAACTTTCCCAAGACGATGTCCCAGGCACACGGATTACTGGTCGCACTGTCGAAGAACACACCAACCTTCAGCTCAAACGATGGCTTGAGGTTCGAGGGCTTAAAAAGACTGGAAAACAGGCCGAGATGATGAACGGTAAGCTTTGTTTTTTTTTCCTGCGCGGCGATCATGGCAGCGTCGCGTTTTTTTTTTTTGTTGTTGTTTGCAATCACCGTCCAGGAATGGGTATATGTTTAATGTTTGTCTCATTTGAAATGTTTTTGAGTAAGCTATCCTGGTAGCAGGCTATCATGTTAGCGCCTGCTACCATGATAGCCTATATGCTGTCATGGTAGCAGGCGCTACTTTATTAACATGTCGGCCACCAAAATACTCTTACCTTGACTTGATGTCGCTGGAATTGGGTCAGGATGTTCTTCGGTTGGGCCCTTTCCTCCGACAAAATGCTTGCTACATATGTACTTGAATTTGGTAACTTTTTCCGGGTTGAACTGTTGTGTAGGCCGACCGCCCCGGTGTACCAGCGCACACATTTCTCCTTGGCAGTATTGAAGAAAACATCCTTCATATGCGGCCGATCAGCGTACCTCGAGTCGCTGTTGCACGTTCCATAGCAACAATGTTTAAAAACCATGGTCTTAGATTTGGAAAAAGCAGTCGTTTACCGAGTAAAACCTAGGCTAACGCACGTCTTCTTTACAGCAAAACAATGGCGGCTTTCCGGAGTTTGCCCCACTGCGTACCACGTGATGTGACGTCATCGTGACGTTGTGTTTCTAAAAATAGCTCGCGCGCGGTACCGCATTGAGAAAGCTTCCGGGAGAGGAAGCGAAACGTCTTCAACTACAGAAAATAAGTCCAGTTGCTTTGTTTTTTACTTTTTTTGGGATGCTTTTGGAGGTTCAAGTCTGAGTCCATCACTACACCCAGATTACAGTCCTCATGAGTGGGTTCTAGCTGAAACAACTGAGGCTGTGTGCTAACTTTTGATCACTCCTCTATTGGTCCAAAAATTAACAACTCTAGTACTGAACTTGATATGGGTGTAATTAATGGTTATTTCATTAATAGCCAGTCTAGTTCTATCCTCAGGGTACAATAAGTGAGTCTTTTGTGTTAGTTCTGAACTTTCCTGGCAAATACAGTACTTTGCTTTACCATTTCTATCATTAGAAAAGTGCATCCAGACACTACTGTGTGATGAATCTATCTTATTTTGCCTTTTTGAGTTATCAGCAACACACTTCAAATGAAGGGTATCCTACAGTCCTCCTTCAACCCCTGTGTACTGGGCACTCATGCGAAGGGATCATATGAATCCCAGGTGATATCATGCAATATTTGCATATCAAATAAGCAACACGCACATACACTGCTGCTCCCTTCCTCTTGTCACTGTTGTCTGTCTCACTCTGTTAAGAAGAATATGAAGAGGTTGTGTATGCATCTGTGTGAAACACAGCAAAAACACATGAGTGGCTAGTAACAGAGATTGAGTTCTCATTGTTTGCGTCAAGGAGTCAACAGCTTTGGTTTGTTTTTGAACACTATAAGGCAGTCTCTGCACTGGTAAAGGAATGTATGCTCATACTAACAAAAGAAAGATAGATTAAAAAATATGAAAAATTAAGAAGACTCTGAACACCTATGGTAAACATCTATTAACAGAAGTCAAAGTTAAAGTGGTCTGCTCAGTTTGGTGAATCCAGAGACAAACTTATTCTCATAAATTACAACTTCCATGTAAACTAAACAGTGAATGTGAGACCATGGTCCATTTTGATAAAAAAAAAAAAATCTGTAAAAGATTATTATCTATTTCAAACTTTCTGTTGTTAGTACAGTGGGTCACCTTTGATTAAATAGTTCCAAAGTGTACTGTTGCCAGAAGAAGACACACATTGTATTTACAATTTATGAGATATACCCTTAAGTCAAAACTTATTCCTATGCCTTGCAGATTTATATTAAAAATATTTTCATTCAACCAAGAAGTTTGTTGCTGATTGGATATGAGACAAGCATCTCTCTAGAGACATGGGCTTGTTTGATTCTAAAACTGCTTATAAATTTTGTGAGAAGCGTATTACATATTTTTGGGCTTGTTTCTTAATGTGAAGTCACTTATTTGGGCTTGTTTTTCCCCCAACATCACCCTTTTTCCAGGTTATTGTGGAAAAGCAATTAACAGACCCTCTCTCGCTTTATAATTTAGATATTTTAGCAAGGGATGAAATATCTGTCCACATACACACAAAAATCTGTACCCCCCCCCCCCCCATCAGTGAATCAATAGCCAAACACAATAAATTATGTCTTAGAAAGATCTTGATGAGTCTAAAAAGATTCAGTTTAGCTTTTACAGGCATCTTCAAAAACATCTAATAAATATAATGAATCAGTTTCTAAGGAGATTAGGAGCATCACCAACTTCAGCAGCTTTGCTAAAACTGAACTCAGGAAATCTATCATTTGTGCTGCAAAATACAATTTATTCTAAGCATAATTAAATGTTAAAATAAATTATGTAAAAGCAACACTTGTAATTTAGTTCACATTTTCTACATTTAAAAAATATGTCAGAGACTGGAAGCATGCATAAATTAAATGAGGTTTGTAAGGGATAGTAAACTCACCATGTGCGGGTGTACCGGTATGCTGATGTTACAGGTGTCCACTCCACATTGCAACACAGCATGTAAAGCATGGCCGATGGCATACACAGCAGCGTAAACAGAAAAGGAGAAAGATGGATCTGCATTGATGATATCTTGGGCTGTCACATTGGTGCAGTTGCAGATCTGATTACAGACCTTTCCTTTGTTTGCATCTTCCTGCTGATACCGGGCTTCCAAAGAATAGATGAAATCTCTGAAACCTGGAATTGGGATTACTGGCTCAGCAATTCCAACTACGGTTCCGATTTTTCTTATTCCATTTTCTTTGGGAAGCTTTCTGTGTAAGGACCAGGCATCCACAGCTATCCACACTTTGTTGATGATGTTGTGCTTTATGGCGGCCTTAATGAGAGCTTCAGCAGTCCATTCTGGTGCAAAAACAATTGTGACATTGACCCTAAGAGAGTTCATTAGTTGGAAAATTTTTGTGTAATTTGTGTAAGTATCAAGGCTGTTTCTGTATGCCAGACAGATTTCAGTATCAGCAATGCTCTTGATAAATAAGTCCAGGCCATCTCTGCCGTATTCGTCGTCAATGTGTAGGAAGGAGACCCAGCGCCAGTCAAATTCTTTCAGAATCATCAGAATAACTTTTATAACATCTTTGTTTGGATGTATTGTTCTTAAAAAAGATGGAAAATGATACCTCTTTGAAAAGACAGAACTAGCAGCACCATAGCTGACCTGTTAATGAAAAATTGACATTGGATTTTCTATAACTTTACTTACTTAAAAATGCTTAAAACGTTTGTTAATACATCAAATGTATTAAATAACATTAAGACAATTCAGTTGAAATATTTACCAGGGGAATGAGATCCTTCATCAAGAGCGGGGCAAAACTCAGCGTCGCCGTGCTTGTATAAGTGCCAACCACTGCGATCATTCTTGAGGTATTCTTGGGGGATTCATTCCAGGGTTTGATGAAACCATTCACAGAGATGAGATTGAAAACATCTGGAAAATTTTGTCTGTCTGAGCAGTGGTCAAATATTTTATAGCCTAGAGTTACATTTGGCAGCAAGTTAGTAGAGTTATTGATTTCCTCTATAGAGAACCTCATCATCTGAAATCTCCGATAACTTGATAGAATAAAAGGCTGACTGTGGACAGAAAAAAGGACAAGATTTCAGTAGGTTATTCAAAATCAGGTTCCAATAGTGTCTGCACCCAGTATGTAAACACTATAAATGCACCTGAAAAGATTGCTTGGTCAAACATTCAGTTCCACAAACTGTAAGGTTGGAAATTAAATCCCATCAGTGCTCTTATAGTGATGGGATTTTTTTAAGAATAGTTTAAAGAAAATGCAACAATTGTGTTGAACTAAATTCGAGTAGTTTCCTGTAACGCTAAAGCTACTAAGTTGATCAAATAACGCATGATACTTTTCATTTGTTTGATCTTGAAAATATATAAATTAATGCCAAATAACCCACCTTGAGCAAGCGAAAGCCTCTGGTCTGTCCTGAGAAAGACCGTGACTGACTTGATGAATGTCAAAAAGTCCACCAAGAAAAAAATCTCCGTCCAAAACAAACTCTGATGCTGGGACGGGTTCAGTCAGGGCCTGCAGCAGATATCCCAGCAAACACACTTGAGCTAGAATCCCGTTCATTGTCACAGTTTTTGTTTGCCAATGTATTGTTAACTACTTTGTGCCGTAATTTGCACTAAAGGTTTTACTTGACCCGTGAAGAGATGAACTCCCACAATAGTTTACATAAATTGGAGATAAGCAAGCTGTCATAAATACGTACATAGCTGTCACATTTTGATAACTTTCAAATAAGCATGCAAAATTTCTGCTGCGTCCAAGTACTTGCCCAAGAAACAACCCATTGTCTGTGAGCAGGTGTGATGCAATCATGAATGAGTCTTCTGAGCAGAGCCACTGCATTTTTTGACAAAACAAATAAACAGTATGAAATGCGGGACAGATTTTGTTCTAATGCTTACATGGTTGGGAAATAATTTTTTCATTTCTTGACAAAAGTGTAGCCACAAAAAATAAGCCTATATCATAATCTGTTAGAATGATCAGTTCTACAAGATACCTAGACATCTTACCCAAAACCAGTTCTAAGGAAGAGAAAACTCCCAATGCTTAAACTGAATATCCATTGTGTCCAGCCAGGCCCTAATAAAAGGCTACATGTACTGTATTGTATTGTATTGTATTGTGCTTTTGGACCATGTAGCTAACACGGTATCACCATATACAGTATTACACTCATTACCTGCAGGGGGAGCCATAAGGAACTGGTGCTTCATGGATTCGAGGATGGTCCAAGGTGGAGACTTTGGATCAACATCATTCCATTGGCAATATCCTAAACTTGTATATGAGGTTAAAATATACATACTACAGATATCAGGGCTCATCTCAGTTCATAATGTTTTGCAATCACCTGAGGAGAAGCTGGGCTTCTCCTGTCAATTTGCTGCTCATATACCTAAAATGTTATTTCTCATAAAAATAAGCAATAATTATAGTTTTTTTCCTGTCTAAAAAGAACATTTTGTACAGTGTGATCATGGATGTGGTCCATATAATATTTTTTTTTTTACAGCAGCAGCCCTGTTCATTTTCTGTGTTCCTAGCAATTTTGCATCATATGCTGACCACCTAAGGACAGCAGGACACATTGCTGCTAGTTCTGATTTGTTTCTGCTCAATGTGAGTCTTGGTACATCCATAATGAATGTATGAATGTGTTATTTTTATTTATTCAGTGAAATTCTAAATTTGCCACATTATTTATCAATCAATCAATCAATCAATCAATCAATCAATATATACATATATATATATATATATATATATATATATATATATATATATATATATATATATATATATATATATATATATATATATATATATATATAAAGAGAGGGGGGCAAAGAGGGAGAGAGAGAATATTATTATCATTATTATTCTTTTTTTTCCTTTTGCTAAAAGTTCACCAGATTTAGGAGTGTCTACATCGTCCACTATTTGTTACTACTGAACAGAACAGGGCCGGGGGGGCGTGGAAGGGGATTTTGCCGCTTTACCATTCCAGTGGAGTATCCAGTGGAGCTGACTGCTGATGCACACTTTTCTGCATTAAATCAAACCTACAGGCTGAGTGGATGACTGTTTGCGGCATTAACTGTGTGAATTTCTGTATCAGCTTGACAAGATGAAAAAAGCCTAGTTTGTGTTGATTTTGATGTAAATTAGTATCTAAAGATTTTCTGTTTTTGGTACCCCTATATCTAAATATAGATTACTTTTGACAACCTTACCATCTACTCACCTTACTGTTGTGTCCATCATAATTTCCTAACTCATTTTAAGAGATCACTGGGATGTGTTAGTCTGATTACTGATAGGTTCATTGAAATAAGTGGCTAGTTCCAATATATCAAGATGGAGATTAATTGATTGGGTAAAAAACAAGTGTTAGTCCTTCAGACTGATTCCTAATCAAGTTGAGACTAATGAGAAAACGCCTTTTTATATAAATATATAAACAAACATGCAAACAGCTTAATAAAATGCTGTTTTTTATGGTCAGCTGAATATGAGAATCATTTCCTATAGCCACAGGAAAGCCATGAAGCCATTTACATTATCAATCAAGATGGTTTCACCGCGCGGTCGAGTCTGTCTGAAGTAAGTTTTACCTAGACATTCCTTTTATCAACTTTATAGCTCCTCCTGCAAGCTCAGGGGAAGATGACTGAGCCCCTCTCCTTCTGAACCCCCCCCCCCCCCCCCCCTCCATGTTTATCTTACGCTGGAGCAGGGAGAGACAGACACCACTCTGCTTGACTAAGATATTTTCTTAACAATTTCCCTCTGTTTTAATCATAAATAGATCAAACCAAAAACTAGGCTAAACTAAGTCCATGTCTTGAAACCCTTAAACAAAGTATAAATGGTAAGATGTAATATTGTAACCCACTGTCCCCTCTGTTGGCGACTTATAAAATCAAATGAAGTTCAAATTTACCCCTTCAATGTAAAATAACCCAAGTATAAGCTAATAACCTACTAGAATTAAGAAAAGTAAGCACCTTTATCAGAGAGGTGCAAGGCTAAGATAACTTTGCAACTACCAGAAATTGTTACATGATCGAAATATGACTTTAAGAGTCCTAACCTAGATTAACAAGATGTCTTTTTAGAAATTAATATAACCTGTGAAAGCACTACACTCAGATTCAATTCAATTCAATTCAATTTTATTTATATAGCGCCAAATCATGAAACATGTCATCTCAAGGCACTTTACAAAGTCAAGTTCAATCATATTATACAGATTGGGTCAGATTATACAGATTGGTCAAAATGTCCTATATAAGGAAACCAGTTGATTGCATCAAAGTCCCGACAAGCAGCATTCACTCCTGGGGAAGCGTAGAGCCACCAGAAGAGTCATCTGCATTGTACATGGCTTTGCTGCAATCCCTCATACTGAGCAAGCATGAAGCGACAGTGGGAAGAAAAACCACCCATTAGCGGGAAGGAAAAACCTCCGGCAGAACCGGGCTCAGTATGAACGGTCATCTGCCTCGACCGACTGGGGGTTACAGAAGACAGAACAGAGACACAACAAGAGAGACAAAAAAGCACAGAAGCACATATTGATCTAGTAATCTGTTCTACATTAGATGGTAGTAGCGGGTGAGCCGTCTTCTCTGGATGATGTCACAGTTAACAGAACGCCAGACCAGGTGTACCTACTATGAAGAGAAAAGAGAGAGAACAGAAAGTTAAAGCAGAAATGACAACACATAATGCATAATTGAAGAACAGTAGAACTCAATAGAGTGAGAAAATTAGATCCTGATATACTCCAGTAGCCTAAGCCTATAGCAGTAAAACTATAAAGGTAGCTGAGAGTAACATGAGCCACTAGTTATAATTTTTGTCAAAAAGAAAAGTTTTAAGCCTAGTCTTAAAAGTAGACAGGGTGTCTGCCTCACGGACCAAAACTGGGAGTTGGTTCCACAGGAGAGGAGCCTGATAGCTAAAGGATCTGCCTCCCATTCTACTTTTAGAGACTCTAGGAACCACCAGCAGACCTGCAGTCTGAGAGCGAAGTGCTCTGTTAGGAACATACGGGGTAATCAGAGCTCTGATATATGATGGAGTTTGATTATTAAGGGCTTTATACGTTAGAAGAAGAATTTTAAATTCTATTCTTGATTTAACAGGAAGCCAATGAAGGGAAGCTAAAATTGGAGAAATATGATCCCTCTTGTTGATTTTCATCAGAACTCTTGCTGCAGCATTTTGGATCAGCTGAAGGCTTTGAACTGCATTTTGTGGACTTCCTGATAGTAAAGAATTACAATAGTCCAGCCTTGAAGTAACAAATGCATGGACCAGTTTTTCAGCATCACTCCTGGACAGAATGTTTCTAATTTTGGCGATATTCTGGAGGTGAAAAAAGGAAACTCTGGAAACCTGTTTAATATGGGATTTAAATGACATGTCTTGGTCAAAAATAACACCAAGATTTTTTACTTTATTACCAGAGGCCAGGTTAATGCCACCCAGATTAAGTGATTGGTTAAGAAGTTTATTTTTTGAGGACTCTGGCCCAAAGATTACAACTTCGGTCTTGTCAGAATTTAGATGCAGGAAATTTAAAGTCATCCAGCTTTTGATGTCATCAAGACATGACTGCAGTCGAAGTAATTGATTGGATTCATCAGGATTTATGGATAAATATAGCTGAGTATCATCAGCATAACAGTGGAAATTAATCCCATGCTGTCTGATAATTTTGCCTATCGGAAGCATATATATAGTAAAGAGAATTGGTCCAAGGACTGAACCATGTGGTACTCCACAGGTGACCCTAGAGTTTGAGGAAGATGAACAAATTGGAATCTGTCTGACAGATAAGATTTAAACCAGCCTAATGCTTTCCCCTTAATCCCTACAGTATGTTCAAGTCTTTGTAGGAGAATATTGTGATCAACTGTATCAAACGCAGCACTGAGATCTAACAGGACAAGTATAGACACAAGTCCATTATCTGAGGCCATGAGAATATCATTAGTGACCTTCACCAGAGCTGTTTCAGTGCTATGATGAGCTCTGAAGCCTGACTGAAACTCCTCAAGTAGGTCATTACTTTGTAAATGTTCACAAAGTTGATTAGCAACTACTTTCTCAAGAATTTTAGATAAGAAAAGAAGATTAGATATAGGTCTGTAGTTTACTAACTCATCCTGATCAAGAGAAGGATTCTTAAGTAAAGGTTTAATAACAGCTACTTTCAAAACCTGTGGTACATATCCATTTACTAAGGATAGATTAATCATGTCTAAAATAGTGCCACTGATCAAAGGGAATATGTCCTTAAACAACTTGGTTGGGATTGGGTCTAACATACAGGTAGACCCTAACCCTAAAATTTTAGATAGCTCAGAAAGCTCTACTGCTTCTAAACAGTTCAAACACTGCGCAGATTCTAAAGATTCCTCCAATGCTGCCTCACTTACTGAGGACGAGGTAATCATGTTTGGGAGGATGCCAATTATTTTTTTTTTAATGGCATCAATTTTATTTATGAAGAATCCCATAAAATCATTGCTACTAAGAGCTAAGGGAATGGATGGATCAACAGAGCTGTGGCTCTGGGTAAGTTTGGCAACTGTACTAAAGAGAAATCTAGGATTATTTTTATTCTCTTCAATTAATGATGAAAAATATGCTGCTCTAACTCTGCGGAGGGTCTTGTTATACAACAATAGTCTGTCCCTCCAGATTAAGTAGGATTCCTCTTCGTGTGTAGAGCGCCATTTTCTCTCCAATTTCCTAACATTGTGCTTCAAGGAACGCAGCTCTGAATTAAACCAAGGAGCCAGCTTCCTGTGAATAATCACCTTCTTTTTCAAGGGAGCTACATTGTCTAATGCAGAACGCAATGAGGAAGTCACATTGTTAGCAAAGGTATCGATTTGTGAATGGGAAGAAACAGCAATGCTGCCATCTACAGGGCATTTCTGCAATACTGAGGATATTAAAAAGGGGACAGACTCTAAGTTTTGATACAGCATTATCCGATAAAAATCTACTATAATGGAACCCTCTTTTGGGGGTGGAGAACTCAGTTAGATTAAACTCAAATGTTATTAAAAAATGATCAGACAGGACAGGGTTGTGAGAGAATACTGTTAATTCTTCACAATCAATGCCATATGTCAGAACAAGGTCTAAGGTATGGAGCCGAGAGTGCGTCGGTTCATGCACATTTTGAGCAAAACCAATTGAATCTAGGATAGTTTTAAAGGCTACACTAAGGTTATCACATTCAGTGTCAACATGGATGTTAAAATCACCCACTATAATAACCTTATCAGTATTTAACACCAAATCAGATAAGAAATCTGACAACTCATCCAAAAACTGAGTGTAAGGGCCTGGTGGACGATACAAAACAACAAACAGAAGAGGTTTTATTGCTTTGCAGTTTGGATGAGGGAAACTGAGGGTTAAATGTTCAAAAGAACTGTAATTATTAGTTGGCCTGGGACTAATTAATAAATCAGACTGAAAGATAGTTGCCACTCCTCCTCCTCTTCCCACAGATCTGGGAATGTGGAAATTTGAATAACTGGAGGGGGTTGACTCATTTATACTAACGTAGTCCTCTTGTAGCCAGGTTTCTGTGAGACAAAGATCAAACCACAAAATAAAAACCAGATTATCATGCAATGCAAAACCAAGATTCTAACAGTACTAAGATGTGACATTTTAGGAATATGTAACTCATAAGACAAATACAGTGATTACAAAATTCTTTTTTTTGTTTTTTTACACAAGGCATTCAATTCTTGTCATGATGTCATGATGTCTCAGAGATGTCTTCTCCTCGCCCTTAAAGAAGATGGTTTATAGAGTCATTGTTCCAACCACAATCTCCACACAGCTGTATGTGAATCATTTTAATAAAAATAAAAAACAGAAACAAAATAAAAATCCAGCAGCCTCATCCGCGAGTGGCAATCGGCGCGTCAAATTGTTCCGGTGATCCTTCCTTGAACCCTTTAGTGGCTGGTACACATGGCTCTGGAAACCTGATGGGCCCCTGACCTCTGGCCCACCATATCTGTCTGTTGATGACCTTAGCGTGCACTCCTTCGAGGTAGGGGGTTGGTGGACCCCCCCTCCCATTCCTGGACCCTCCTAAGCTTATGTCTCCAATGCAACCTGAAACTTACAACAATCTTTTAGATATTAAATGTCGTGTGCTACCTGTAATTCCGGAGGTTGACTTCGGTTCCGAAAAGCTCCTTTCAGTCATATGGAATCGTATTCTGTAATGAAATTAACTGAACACTCCCACAAGAAACAAACACCACCTTCCATTGTTCCATCTCCATCCTATGGGAAACCTATTTTAAAAATGCAATAGTTAATGAGACACTTTATCGCAATTTTACTTTCCCCGTCCTCACGCTGGGCCTCTGATTGTCCTGTAAGAAAATGCACCAAGCACACATACTTTGGTGAGGATCGCCTTGTCTGTGTAATCAAAAATTAGTTAATGCAGTTTTGAAATCAAAGTACAGTTATCCTGTAAAAATGTCAGCATGCTTTTTTGGATTAAAAAAATTACCAGACATTGCACACAAAACTTCTCAGCATGTCACCACTCCATTAAACTCTGTAACCTCTGCTCCAGTTTCAGATGTCCACTGTGTGTGCTGCAAAAAAGTACCTATTTTTAATCTGAGAGAAAAAGCAAACCCCCATTTTGTTCACCTATCGTTCTGTCAAGGATGCAAACCCTGATCCAGTTAACTCCAACACAAGATATGTGGCTTTGAATCCTATTTAAACAGGGTCTTTAATAGAATTAGTTTACATTAAGTTACCCTAAGTTTTTCTCTGTTTGTCTATTTTATTTAGCTTTTCTTAGTTTATGTAGTTGTTCTATTTTATTTAACATTCACTTTATTGTACTGCTAAAACTGTGGGCCTGTTTCTATAACCCATCTGTTTAACCCTTCTTCCTCCAGCAGATACGGGCTTTCCTGACACTTCACTCATTAAATCTATTTTATGGTCCAGGCTTGTGTTTTGGGAGTCAACTAAACCAACATTCAGAGAGCTCTTTGTTTTTTTTTTTTAAATAACCATTATCTAATTTATAACGCAGTCACATACCTCCCCTTGGGTCCTGCAAAAGAACCCTTCATCCAGGTCAATTAACGGTATCCCCTTTTCCATTTTGTGTAGTTTTTGCATCTTATCCTATTTTCCCTCCATGGAACAAAAATAATTGTGTTACAAAAACTTAACTGCAAGTGCTTATCTGTGTTGAAGTATGAAAAACACTGCCTTATATCCTGAATTCAAATCAAAACATTATTTGAGTTAACCATGCAATGTATCTGCAAGAGGTCCTCCAAAAGTTGTGTAAGACCAGTGTACCCATTGAAATGATGACTGTAGACTGATGGCCTCAGTTGCTTTTGTGAGATTTTGATTTTGTGAGAATGCTGAATGTTCCAAGTTATTTACATACTGAGACAGAGTGGAACCTGAATAAAACACCTGGTAACATGGCAACTTCTGGTGAAAAGCTAGTGTATCATAGTAGGCAACAGTTATTTGTACAATAGAAAAATATGTACATTAGGAAAATGTACATATGTTGTTGGTCGTTCCAGGAAGAAGCGATGAAGGAGGAAGTGGTTGGCTAGCGTTAGCGGGCTAGCGCTTGGCTCTTGGCAGGCTAGCGTTAGCGGGCTAGCGCTTGGCTCTTGGCAGGCTAGCGTTAGCCTTGCAGCAGCATGTGGCTAATGGCGTGGTCTGGGTTGGAGGCCTGGTCCTCCAGGCAGACTCTGACCCTGGTTGCAGTCACGATGTAAGCTTGGAGTCAGGAGAAGAGACTGAAGCAGAGGGCCTGTGGCTTTTATCTGTAAGGAGGTGGTCACAGCTGACCACCTGCCAAGAAGGGCAGTCCCAGGTGACTCCCTCTCTTGTTTGCAGCAGGACAGAATTCTTTTTGTCACCTCTTCCTTACTGTTCAGGATCCAATTATCACGGTATGTTATGGCATAACAGTATATAGCACTTTTTCAGACAATTCAAAGTGCTGGGGGCCTGAACCAGCTCAAAGCATACATAATCTGAGAGCTAAAAGCTAGACGTCTCTGTGTAATTCTGAATAAGACTCAGGAAGTACTGCTGAGTGTTTCTCTCTGGTTGCAAAAGAATAATGTAACATTTTGGCAGAAAGTACCAGAAAAGAAACGAGTAGAGACTGCAAAGTACAGCTAGAGCACTGAGAGCTGAGGTGTAATATGCATGGTAAAGCAAGTGTGTAGTGGCGTATATGATCCAGATAATGACCAGCTGCAGGAGGCAGAATGTTATCGATTTGGCCTCATTGTAATTCTTTGGCAGATCTTTTCCCATGTAGGAGAAAATAAAGCAAAGAAAACACAAGACTGAAAATAGGATCAGAAACCCAGACATAGCTTGAACATTTTGATCACAAATAAGTGTGACTGTTTTTGAGTCTGGAAATGTAATATTGCCAGGCTTTGGGGGTGCAGAGGAATATCCATGGACGAGTAAGCTTGCTTGAATGACAAATATTACTATGATGACCAACCATTGCCCGTGGTATTTCATCCACCAGTTGAGAAGGATGGGGTACTTGGAAGCCATTTTAAAAACATAAACAATTTGAAATGAGCGTACTAAAAAGCATGCAATGCAAATAGTAAAGAAAAGCAAAAATGGGAAATACCTCAAGACACAAGAAGCAGGTGTGGGCTTACCAAAGTTAAAGAACACACTTATACTCGACAGACTTAGGCATGCTAAAATTAGGAAGCACATCGGCCCTCCAGCAGATTTTGCAACAGGTGACTTGTAATTGCGTATGAAGAGAACAGATACAGCTACGGTGAGGCACACAAAGATCCAAGTTCCGACGATGATCACCACAGCTCCACCGTGTGAGAAAGTTGTGTACTCCTCCCGCCGCAGATTGCATGAAGTACTTCCTGCTTCAGACCACTCTGTCTCCTTACAGTCGATGCAGTCGTAAGGATTCGCTGTTGTACAGAACATATGGACAAAGCTAAGATAAAATGAAAACAGAGCAACTGTGTAGCCTTGAATGTTCTAATAAAATTACTTAAAATGTTGGTCTTTGAAACACATAAAATATCACCATATTTTACTCCAGATATAGCATCTTCTGTGTTAAACAGGCACAGGCATGTAAAAAAAAATTTATTTATGCAAAAGAGAACTGGGTGGATCAGACCAATGCAAGCATCTCCACATTTATGTATTTTAAAATTATTTACCTGTACTATTAATATAAGTTCCTGTTTGACAAATAGTACAATTGAAGCAGCACTTGTGAGTTCCTTCTTGCTTTTTTGCAAACCCTTCTGAACACTCAGGGGAACAAAATGACACGGGCACCTGTGGAAGTCGGGGGTATAAAGCAGAAAAGCAAAAGCTAGTTAAATTTCCATAGCTGAGATGTGAGAAATTACACACATGCAAGATAATGAACTTAAAAATGTGTTTAAAAAAATATCACTGCAGATTATATCAATGGCTTCATCCACAGTTACATGCACCCCTGGTAAATATGTTGAAAAAGCCTGATGGTAATTTAATATGTTGTTGTCTACTATCACACAGAAAACAAGAAACAAAAAAACTCTAGTCTTCAATTTGAGTAAACTTGTTTTTTAAGAAAATCACTGGTGCTTCACTTATTGGCATCCCTAACAACTCTTATACAATAAACAATCTAATTTAGACTTTTTCTAGGCTAAATCATGTCAAGGCTATTTCAGCAAGCCTGCAAGTAGGAAACACATTAGAGTTTGCTATGGAGAAAAAAGGCAATTAGAATATTTTTTATTGATACAAATATTTTAAGACTTTGGCGCTCAGACCTTGGCAGGAAACATTAGCGCTCAATTTTACTTTAATATTCATAAGCAGGTGTATGAGAACAGGGATGTTTCCCCGCAGGCCTGAAACTGGTGGTGGAGTGGAGATAGACAAAGTTGGTTCAGTCCATAGACTGCTGGTTGGCGAGACGACCTGGTTAAGCTGTAATGGTGAGATCCAGTAGACTGCGTGAGCTGATACCAGTGCTTCGTTCGGGGAGAGCATGGGACCCAGAAAGATGGATGTCCAGCTTGGATAAAACACATGTTTGCATAAACGTTTCCATGATGAGCAAGCATGAAGCGACAGTGGAGAGGAAAAACTCCCCTTTGGGAAGAAACCTCTGGCAGAGCCAGGCTCAACATGGCGGTCTTCTGCCGGACCGATTAAGATGTGACAGGGAATGCAATAGGAGTCTGGGAGGAATTACACTCTGATAGGGACGAGGTTGAAGAAGCACCATGGACAAGCCAGATGGAGCTTGGAGAAGGGGGTGGAGGTGGGTTGAATCAGGGTCATCTGAGTCCAAATCGGACATTGCGGCAACCACTGCTTGTGCTTTGGCTGGGTAGCAGGCTGAGTTGTGGACTTAAAACTTTTTTAAGATGAACTCTGGATGGTGATTGGGCTTTGTGGAGGTGTGGTTCAAAGCCGACTGGCTTGCGTCAGAGACGGGAGGAGCCTCTGATTGGAGTGATTCAGTTTCTTCAGTCGAACTTCTCCCTAGGCCTCAGTTAAAAAAGTAAATTTAAAAAAAAAACCTGTACCTACTACTAGAATATATGTGTACGGTGCAAAGGTTGGATTGCTCTCTAAATTTCAGAGTGTGATTATGCTGCTGCAAGAAAAGAGGATTTTTATGATTATATTAACCTTATTAACACATCTTTAGCCTTAGGGGGCTTCAAGGATTTTAATTTAGACCATCACGAGCTGACAGTGGTTTGCTTCTTTCTTAAGCATGTGCTCCTTATATTGAATTTTATTTTTTCAGATTTCATTTTTGTGCATCATTCAAAGCAGAAACAGGGAAACAACATTTACATTGAATATTTTTCATAACATAAGTACGTGAAAATTACCTCCCCATTTTCATGCCACTTGATTTTGCTCTTGTTGATGAAGAACTGGAATGATGGAGGGAAACTGTAAAAGCCAACCTCCTCTGCCTCACCACTTTCGTTCCAGAAAACTATTGAATATGATCCATACTTGGGGTCCCCATTTTCATCAAACTGAACCCTCTGGTTTAGAAGTGAAAAATTTGATCTCCTCAGCTCTGTTAAAATCTGTTGTTGGAAAACAAAACCTGATTATTTTGTAAACTTACACAGTTATATATGTGCTCTCAGTGCAAATTAGATGTGTAGACTAAATATGATAAATTTAAATTAGGCAAGGCATGTTTTTTGTACAGACCATTTCAGTAACAAGACAATTCAGAGTGCTGTACATGAATAGAATATGAGAAAAGAAAACATACAGAGGAAAGCACATTGCATTGGAATAGTAGCAGCAGGTTAAGTTGGTCTACAAACTTGATCTAACAAAGTTTCAGTTTACTGCAACAGTTTGAGTTGAACATTAACATTCAAAGGCAACTCTAAATAAATAGGGTTTTAGCCTTGATTTAATCAAACTCATGGCTTCATCACTTTTATAGTCTTCTGGAAGTTTGTTCCAGATAAGTGGAACATAAGAACTAAATGTTGCTTCTCCTTGATTGGTTCTGGTTCTGGTTCTGCAGGGCAGGCTGGAGCCAGAAGACTTTAGTGGTCTGGAGGGTTGATACACTGATAACAAGTCTGTGATGTATTTAGGTGCTAAACTGTTCAGGGATTTATAAATTAACAGAAGGATTTTAAAGTCTATTCTCTGACATACAGGGAGCCAGTGTAAGGACTTTAGAACTGGGGTGATGTTCTCTACTTTCTTAGTTTTAGTGAGGACGCGGACAGCAGCGTTCTGGATCAGCTGCAGCTGTCTGATTCACTTTTTAGGCAGACCTGTGAAAACACCGTTGAAGTAATCAATTCGACTAATGATGAATGCATGGATTAGTTTTTCCAGATCCTGCTGAGACATTAGTCCTTTACTTCTATACATTTTTTTCAGGTGATAGAAGGCTGACTTTGTAAATGTCTTTAGATGCTTTTGGAGGTTCAGGTCTGAGTCCATCACTACACCTAGATTGCGGGCCTGATCAGTGGTTACTAGCTGAAGCAGCTGAAGCAGCTGAAGCTATGTGCTAACCTTTGGAGGAAGCATGTAGATATTGAATGGGAGGGGACCTAGGATGGACTCTTGGGGATCCCCACATGTGATTTTATCATCTGTGATGTTACCTACTGACACTGGTTTAAATCCTGCATAAGTAGGATTTAAACCAGTGCTGTACCTCAAAGGCTGACCCAGTTTTCCAGCTGCTCTAACAGAATGAAATGATCAGCTGTGTCAAATGCTGCACTCAGGTCCAATAATACGAGCACTGTGGTTCTTCCACAGTCTGCATCTATATGGATGTCATTAAATACATTGACAAGAGCGGTCTCTGTACTGTGGTGAGCAATTTTTCATTGTCAAGAAGGTATTTATTTGTTGAAATACAGCTTTTTCATTAATCTTCCTAACAAAAGGGAGGTTTGAGATGGGTCTGTAGTTATGAAGTAGTAGTTTGTCCAAATTGTGGTTTGATAATTGCTGTTTTTAGGGCTTTGTGGAATACACCTGACAAAAGGTAAGCATTTATTATTCGAGTTAAACTTTATTTAAAAAAAAGCTGTGGGTAGAACATTGAGACAGCAGGAGGAGGAACTTGGAGTACAATTTCTTCTAAACTTTTGTATTTTATTTGGAACATTTTGCCAAAATCAGTTCTAGTTGGAGACAACTCTTGTACTGAACTTGATTTGGGTGTAATTAATGGTTATTTCATTCATACCCAGTCTAGTTCTACCCTCAGGGTACAATAGTTGAGTCTTTTGTGTTAGTTCGGCACTGCATTCTTGTATTTCCTGTAAATAGTTAACATAGTTAATGTGTGTGTAACAGCAGTGGGTTGGTGGATTGCCAGTCCAGAGTCATCGAGACCATTAACAGTGTGCCAGTGTGTTTGGATAACTATGAATGTAAGTTATGAATATTATTGATGTAAAAGGAGGCTATACATTCAATTTGCTTTCTTTCTTCTGATTCTGATCCAAACAATTTATATGCCATTCTGTTTTTTTATTAGTTCTGCACTTTCCTGGCAAATACAGTACTTTGCTTCACCATTTCTATCATTAGAAAAGTGCATCCAGACACTACTGTGCGATGAATCTATCTTTTTTGCCTTTTTGAGTTATCAGCAACACACTTCGAATGAAGGGTATCCTACAGTCCCCCTTCAACCCCTGTGTACTGGGCACTCATGTGAAGGGATCATATGAATCCCAGGTGATATCATGCAATATTTGCATATCAAATAAGCAACACGCACATACACTGCTGCTCCCTTCCTCTTGTTGCTGTTGTCTGTCTCACTCTGTTAAGAAGAATATAAAGAGGTTGTGTATGCATCTGTGTGAAACACAGCAAAAACACATGAGTGGCTAGTAACAGAGATTGAGTTCTCATTGTTTGCGTCAAGGAGTCAACAGCTTTGGTTTGTTTTTGAAAACTATAAGGCAGTGTCTGCACTGGTAAAGGAATTTTGCTCATACTAACAAAAGAAAGATTGATTAAAAAATCTGAAAAATTAATAAGACTCTGTACACCTATGGTAAACATTTATTTATGGAAATCAAAGTTAAAGTGGTCTGCTCAGTTTGTTGAATCCAGAGACAAACGTATTTTCACAAATTACAACTTGCCTGTAAATATCTGACTAAACTAAACAGTGAATATGAGACCATGGTCCATTTTGATAAAAATAAATTTCTGTAAAAGCTTAACATCTATTTCAAACTTTCTGTTGTCAGTACAGTGGGTCACCTTTGATTATACAGTTCCAAAGTGCACTGTTGCCAGAAGAAGACACAAATTTTATTTGCAATTAATGAGATATACTCTTAAGTCAAAACGTATTCCTACGCCTGGCATATTTACATTAAAAATATTTTCATTCAACCAAGAAGTTTGTTTCTGATCGGAAATGAGACAAGCATCTCTCTAGAGACATTAAACAATGTAAAAGGCATATGAGCAGAGATGCCAAGTCCGTTTGTTATAAGCGATTTTGAGCTTGTTTGATTCTAAAGCCGCTTGTAAATTTCGTGAGAAGCGTATTACACATCCTTGGGCTTGTTTCTTAATGTGAAGTCACTCATTTGGGCTTTTTTCCCCCCCCAACATCACCCTTTTTCCAGGTTATTGCGGAAAAACAATTAACAGACCCTCTCTCGCTTCTGCTGCGTTTCAGATAGCATGGGCTGGCTAAAATATCTGTTCGCACACACACAAACATCTGTGTTTCCACCATTGGTGAGTCAGTAGCCATACACAGTTAATTATGTCTTAGAAAGATCTTGATGAATCCAAACAGATTCACTTTTACTTTTAGAGACATCTTCAAAGCATCTAATAAATATAATGAATCAGTTTCTAAGGAGATTAGGAGCATCACCAACTTTAGCAGCTTTGCTAAAACTGAACTCAGTGAAATCTATCATTTGTGCTGCAAAATCTAATTAATTCTGAGCATAATTAAATGTTAAAATAAATTATGTAAAAACAACACTTGTAATATAGTTCATATTTTCTATATTTAAAAAATATGTCAGAGACTGGAAGCATGCATAAATTAAATGAGGTTTGTAAGGGATCGTAAACTCACCATGTGCGGGTGTACCGGTACGCTGATGTTACAGCTGTCCACTCCACATTGCAACACAGCATGTAACGCATGGCCGATGGCATACACAGCAGCGTAAACAGAAAAGGAGAAAGATGGATCTGCATTGATGATATCTTGGGCTGTCACATTGGTGCAGTTGCAGATCTGATTACAGACCTTTCCTTTGTTTGCATCTTCCTGCTGATACCGGGCTTCCAAAGAATAGATGAAATCATTGAAATCTGGAATTGGGATTACTGGCTCAGCAATTCCAACTACGGTTCCGATTTTTCTTATTCCATTTTCTTTGGGAAGCATTTTGTGTAAGGACCAGGCATCCACAGCTATCCACACTTTGTTGATGATGTTGTGCTTTATGGCGGCCTTAATGAGAGCTTCAGCAGTCCATTCTGGTGCAAAAACAATTGTGACATTTACCCTAAGAGAGTTCATTAGTTGGAAAATTTTTGTGTAATCCGTGTAAGTATCAAGGCTGTTTCTGTATGCCAGACAGATTTCAGTATCAGAAATGCTCTTGATAAATAAGTCCAGGCCATCTCTGCCGTATTCGTCGTCAATGTGTAGGAAGGAGACCCAGCGGCAGTCAAATTCTTTCAGAATCATCAGAATAACCTTTATAACATCTTTGTTTGGATGTATTGTTCTTAAAAAAGATGGAAATTGACACTTCCTTGAAAAGACAGAACTAGAAGCACCATAGCTGACCTGTTAATGAAAAATTTATATTGATTTTTCTCTAACTTTACTTACTTAAAAATGCTTACAACTTTTTTTAATACATCAAATGTATTAAATAATTGTAAGACAATTCCATTGAGTTCAGTTGAAATATTTACCAGGGGAATGAGATCCTTCATCAAGAGCGGGGCAAAACTCAGCGTCGCCGTGCTTGTATAAGTGCCAACCACTGCGATCATTCTTGAGGTATTCTTGGGGGATTCATTCCAGGGTTTGATGAAACCATTCACAGAGATGAGATTGAAAACATCTGGAAAATTGTGTCTGTCTGAGCAGTGGTCAAATATTTTATAGCCTAGAGTTACATTTGGCAGCAAGTTAGTAGAGTTATTGATTTCCTCTATAGAGAACCTCATCATCTGAAATCTCCGATAACTTGATAGAATAAAAGGCTGACTGTGGACAGAAAAAAGGACAAGATTTCAGTAGGTTATTCAAAATCAGGTTCCAATAGTGTCTGCACCCAGTATGTAAACACTATAAATGCACCTGAAAAGATTGCTTGGTCAAACATTTGGTTCCACAAACTGTAAGGTTGGAAATGAAATCCCATCAGTGCTCTTATAGTTATGGGATTTTTTAAGAATAGTTTAAAGAAAATGCAACAATTGTGTTGAACTAAATTCGAATGGTTTCCTGCTGCTTCTGTAACGCTAAAGCTACTAAGTTGATCAAATAACACACGTTATTTTTCATTTGTTTGGTCTTGAACAGATATAAATTAATGCCAAATAACCCACCTTGAGCAAGCGAAAGCCTCTGGTCTGTCCTGAGAAAGACCGCCACTGACTTGATGAATGTCAAAAAGTCCACCAAGAAAAAAATCTCCGTCCAAAACAAACTCTGATGCTGGGGCGGGTTCAGTCAGGGCCTGCAGCAGATATCCCAGCAAACACACTTGAGCTAGAATCCCGTTCATAGTCACAGTTTTTGTTTGCCAGTGCATGGTAAACTATTTTGCGCTGTATTTTGCGCTAAAAGGTTTTACTTGACCCGTCAAGTGGTGAACTCCCACAATATTTTACATAAACTGGAGATAAGCAAGCTCTCATAAGTACGTACATAGCTGTCACATTTTGATAACTTTCAAATAAGCATGCAAAATTTCTGCTGCGTCCAAGTACTTGCCCAATAAACAACCCATTGTTTGTGAGCAGGTGTGATGCCATCATGACTGAGTCTTCTCAAATAAACAGTATAAAATGCGGGAGCGATTTTGTTCTAATGCTTACATGGTTGGGAAATGAATTTATTCTTTGTATTTTGACAAAAGTGTAGCTGCACAAAATAAGCCTATATCATAATCTGTTAGAATAATCAACTCTTCAAAATACCTAGGCAACCTCAACCTGGGATACTCGTTTACCCAAAACCAGTTCTAGGGAAGAGAGCTTCTCAATGCTCAAACTGAATACCCATTGTGTCCAGCCAGGCCCTAATAAAAAGCTACATGTTCCTCTTGGAACATAACACCCTGTGTGTTAATGAGACGTGCCAGTAAATATGAAATAAAAATGCATGGGCATTGTCGTTTCTTAAAGTAATGATGGCCACTCGTTTTTCTTTACTTAGCTGCTTTTTTCTTGCCATAACACAAATTCTAACAGTCTATTCAGCAGGACTATCAGCTGTGTATCCACCTGACTTCTGCACAACACAACTGATGGTCCCAACCCCATTTTTACGGCAAGAAATCCTACTTGTTAAATCTGACAGGGGACACCTGTGAAGTGAAGACCATTTCAGGTGACTACCTCTTGAAGCTCATGAAGAGAATGCCAAGAGTGTGCGAAGCACTAATCAACGCAAAAGAAGAACCTAGAATATAAGACATATTTTCAGTTGTTTCACACTTGTTTGTTATAATTCCACATTAGATTAGATTAGATTAGATTAGATTAGATTAGATAGATTCAACTTTATTGTCATTACACAGGTACAGGTGCAAGGCAACGAAATGCAGTTTAGGTCTAACCAGAAGTGCAATTGTAATGATCTCAGTACTTTTGCTGGGCTGATCATCCACCCTACACACCTGCCCAAATTCTGCCAAGTCCTCAATCAGCCTTCATCTGATCCACCTGTCTCCAGCTCCATTTAATCAGCCTTCTGTCCAAGCAAAAGTGCCAGAACGTCTTGTGCCACCTCGGTGAGACTATCCAGCATTCTCTATTATCTGCCTGCCTGCCTGCCTGCCTGTTTGTTGCCCAACCTGATCTGTTTTTTGTCTCTGAGTCTGCCTAACCCCTTTCAAGCTCTGTTGCCGGTCTGGACTCCCACCGATCAGCCCGTGGTCCTCTGCATCGGACTGGACTCATCCTGGACCTCTGAATCTGGACTGCCTGCCTGTTGCCCGACCCCGATCTGTTTGTGAGTAACCGCATCTGTCT
This sequence comes from Fundulus heteroclitus, assembly GCF_011125445.2. Classification (NCBI taxonomy): domain Eukaryota; kingdom Metazoa; phylum Chordata; class Actinopteri; order Cyprinodontiformes; family Fundulidae; genus Fundulus; species Fundulus heteroclitus. The sequence goes on from NC_046361.1 coordinate 14,788,647, forward strand.
AACCCCTGTGTGCCTCTGAACTCAGCCGGACTAAGGACCTGGACTGGACCCCGACCCGCTCTGGACTATCCCTCGGACCTTCTCAGGATTTCGGATTCCACCGGAACTGGACTGCCTGCCTGTTGCCCGACCCCGATCTGTTTGTGAGTAACCGCATCTGACTAACCCCTGTGAACCTCTGAACTCAGCCGGATTAAGGACCTGGACTGGACCCCGACCCGCTCTGGATCCGTCCCTGGACCCTCTCTGGACTTCTAACCCCTCGGCTCCTTCCCCGGACCCCCGTTTCTCTGCCCCGCTTCCTCGTTACTAGCCGGCGCTCGGATTACCCGACTCTCCAGGTTAGTGCCTACTCCTCTGTCCATCAAACGCCAGCATTTCCTGGTCATTAACCAGCTGCTCTGCCTCCAGGGTTCCTGCAGACGTGAGCCGCTCGGGTTGCCGTGCGACCGCCATTAAATAAACACTTGAAAGCGTCACTGACCTTGTCTTGGTTGTTTACTGGGTCCAGTCTCCGTTCCTTACAGCAATAGCAGCAAGTGCAGGATAAACAATGAACATGTGTTAATTCATAGTGCTGATGCCTTCAGTGTGAATCTACAATTTTCATAATCATGAAAATAAAGAAAACTCTTTGAATGAGGTGTGTCCAAACTTTTGGTCTGTACTGTGTGTGTGTGTATGTATGTATGTATGTATATATATATATATATATATATATGTGTGTATATATGTGTATGTGTGTGACTGCTATTTACGTGTGCAAGGGGGATTTTGCTGCTTTACCATTAAGTGTCCAGTGGAGCTGACTGCTGATGCACACTTCTCTGCATTACATCGAACCTACAGGCTGAGTGACTGACTGTCTGCTGCATTTACTGTGTGAGTTTGTGTGCCGGCTTGATGAGATGAAAAAGCCTAGTTTGTATCAGTTTTAATGCAAATTAGTATCTAAAGCAGGGGCCACCGACATGGTGACCACATGTGGCGCCCATGAGCCTGTTCTAAAAACAGCACAACCCACCAGTGAGATGCATCTAAAACTTTACTTTATTCAGTTACTCTTCCTGTTTGATCACACTTTCATTTATATAGATTTAAAAACAGCATTACATATGACAAAGCATGAAAATATGTTTATATTACATAAAGTTAAGGTGAACTCTGACTCTTCTGGTTCAAAGGTCAGTACTGGTAGCCCTTCGTTTGACACAATGTCAATAAAGTAACTCTCCGTCTCAAAAATGTTGGTGACCCCTGATCTAATGATATTGTGTTTTTGATACCCTTATATCTAAATATCAATTAATTTGACAACCTTACCATCTACTCAACTTAGTGTTGTGTCCATCATAATTTGCTAACTCCTTTTAAGAGATCACTGGGATGTGCTAGTCTGAATGCTGATAGGTTCATTGGAATAAGTGGCAAGTTCCTATATATCAAAATTGTGATTCATTGATTAGGTAAAAGAAGAAGTGTTAGCCCTTCAGACTGATCAATTTGAGACTGATGAGAAAAGGCCTTTTTTATATATAAATACATAAACAAACGTAGCTTAAAGTGCTGTTTTTAATGGTCAGCTAAATATGAGACTCATTTCCTATAGCCACAGGAAAGCCATGAAGCCATTTAGTCACATCATTGACAGAATTTTATGTAGCAACACTTTGATAGGTGACAACCAACCAAGACAAGGAAACAAAAACCATTACAAATAGAATGTGTTTCAAAATCTTTTACTGTTAGAGAAATGTGGTACATGTGTAAAACTAGAAATTGATGTAAGCTCTCAATGCATATAATTGTTCACTGAATATCATGCAGAATTAATTAATTAGAATTAATATTGTGTTTCAAAAGTTCTTTTAAAACACATGTACCTAACTTTACCTGAAACTTTGCATTTATATTTATCTCACTGTTACATCTCATGAATTAACTCCCAGGAGGCAACAGAACATGCACCTCTGTCGCAGCCACATGCACCTCTGCAGCCATACAAAGCTACTTCTGCATTACTGAATATTTAAATACCTAAAACAGAATAAACAATCTATAAACATATGGTAAGTTTTAAATAGAACGGAGAGTTATCCATTAAGATCAATGAAAAAAGAAACAGTGATTATTGTGGGAGGACAACATTTTAGCATAAGGAGCAATCCCAAACCTCTGTGTACTGTATTATGATCAGTTAGAAGGAGCAAACTTGTTAATGTAGCACAATTTGTATACAGCGTTTGACTTAAATGCTTAAAATCAGTCTAAAAGTAATGAGAGTATGATATAAATAATTTAAAGGGGCCTAGTCGCATTTTATGACTATAATAATAATAATTTTTAAAAAAATGCACATTTATCTTGTGCATTCATCTTGATAGTGTTTACTTAGTCCTTTTTGAGCCTGAAAAGAATTTTGCATTGGTGCGATCGGGAGACATAAGCATTGTTGTGAATCTGCTGGCAATAACGTGGAACTATCAGAAGAGGGTGACTACTGACGCAGTTGCTGTAGGAGCCAGCAGACCGTCCAGCTTGGTCAGCAGACCGTCCAGCTTGGTCTCCGACCACGTAGATCTACAGGATTAGGGTTACTTTCTTTTTCTCTTTCTTTTCACAACTCCACTGGGTGTTGCTTGCTTCACTGCTTCTCCTTGTTTACTCATTGTGCACATGCACAATATTGTACTTCTGGTCAAGTGGTCTTGTTATGGTAACTATACATAAAAGTGCTTCACCTACAAACAAATGGAGCAAAAACAAAGTTTAAAACAGAGAAATAAAATATAAAAAGCCAATAATTTAATCGGAAAACCTTTGCATGAAACCAGAGGGAGCTACTGGCGTAGAAATTTGTGAAGTCGTAGTACATGACTAGGTCCGTCTAAAAATATGATGTTGTTTTATTAAGTAATGGCATGCTGGGATCTGTGGTGTACAGTTTTGTTCACTTGGTAAAATTGTAATAATTTTAGAACCTGGTTGGGAGAAACTATATTTTCCAGCTACAGAGAATACCAAATGTTGTAGCACGTCTTTACCAGGCACACGTACATATGGGCACATTTCCCCCATTTTAGCTGCACTCCATCGGCTTCCCAAACTTTTCAGAATAGATTAAAAGCTCTTTTACTTGTTTTCAAAGCTCACTGAGGAAGCTTTACCTTCCTACCTCAGGCAGCCTAAGACAAAATGTAAGCTCAGAGGGGAATGTCCTTTGCCTGCGGCGCCGATTAAAATGCGGAATGACTATTGACTGCACATCAGACAGGGCTCCACAGTTCTCCAGAGGGAGAACGTTTTTAGAAGGCCCAGAGACAGACAAGAAGCTACTGGGTTACTATCTTTGTGTAACTCCGAATAAGACTTTGGAAGTACTGCTGAGTGTTTTTCTGAGGTTGAAACATAATGATGTAACATTTTGGCAGGAAATACCAGAACAGAAAAGAGTAGATGCTACAAAGTACTGCCATTGCATAAATAACCTGGACGGACTTTCCAGAGTAAAGCTGGTGGGTAGTGATAGATATGATCCAGATGATTATCAACAGCAGGAGGCAGAAAGTTATTGCTTTAGCCTCGTTGTAATTTTTCGGCAGGTCTTTTCCAACGTAGGAAAAACCAAAAGAAAGAATGACCAATAACGATTTTAAAAGAAGAGGACCTAATATTGTATTAAAATTGTGTCCACACTGATGGATGATTTTGTCTGGATGCAGCTCTGCGTCAGAGTGAGGATTTGGGGGCTCAGCAGAATAGCTAATGATAAGTAAGAGCGCCTGGGAGATAAAGGCCACACAAATGACCAGCCATTGCCCCTTATATTTCATCCACCAGCTGAGGATGTTTGGGAACTTTTTTGCTATTTTGAAAATGCAGACAATCTGAAAAGAGCGCACAACAAAACAGGCCAGACACACTGTGAAGAAAAACTGAAAAGGTAAAAATTGTAAGATACAAAAAGCTGTTGTGGGTTTACCAAAATTAAAGAAGATACTGACACTAGACAGACTGAGGCAGCCTAAAATCAGGAAGCACATGGGTCCTCCAGCAGATTTGACAACAGGAGTGTCGTAATTAATGAAGAAGAGAACTGATACAGCTGCAGCGAGGCCTACAAAGGCCAAAGCTCCAAGCATGATCACCACAGCTCCGCCATGTGAGAAAAGCATGTAGTCCTCCACCCGCTGGTGGCATGAAATACTTCCTTCTTCAGACCACTCTGTCTTGCTACAATTGGAGCAGATGTAAGGATTTGCTGAAGAAACAAGAGTACATGGACAGTCAGCAAGCAAAGGGTAAATTAAAAGAAACATAATATGTTGTTTGTTCAAATAGTATGACGTTTATTTAAAAAAAGGACATACATCTAGTCAAAACCTTCCAAATAGCTGATTTAGAAGGTAGAGTTTAAATGTTATAAGCTAAAACGTGTTTAGCCAAAAGAACTTTTGATAAGCTACAGTCAGGACTGCCACAGGTTTATATGAGGCCCCACGCAGAATTCGATTTGAGAACCCAGTTAAGACCAGTTACATGTTAAGATTTATTTGGTAACCGTTCAGCATGTGTATGAAATGTGAGCCTAGGACACATACGAGCTGAAGCCCTTATTCAATCAGTGCAAATAACATAACAATGAAAATATGAACATTTTATTGCGTTACCCAATACAGTTATTTGCCAATTCTGTTAAATCTTATGGTGATTGTAAAAATGTATTTGGTTTTCCATATTTTTTTTGTAACTACCTCAGAAACGTCAGAGTGAATTTAAAAGTCTGCTCATTCTTGACCTACTTATAATCTATAAACGTGATGTTTTGAGATATGTATTCCCTGTGGAGGCAGTAAACAGTGACTTAGTTCAATTATATCTTGGGCCTGTTTTCCTTATGCCAATAGATACTTTTTAAATTTAGAGCATTTTCATTTTTTTTTTTTTTGTAATAACAAGGAGGTCAACAGCTTTCCTAAGTTGTTTTTTGTTTTGGTTTTTGCTTGCCTGTGTTGCTTTGCAAACTATATTGGGTGTATTAGTTGGAATATAAGATATCAAAGGAAATAGACTGACACGTTTTCTATCATGACATGGCTGGTGAGCTGGATTATTTCTTGCTTCACTCCTGTTGAAGCTGATCTAAATCAAGCATTCTCGTTTAAAACGTTTGCCAAATATGTAAACCAGAAAAATACCTATGAAAAAGGACAGACATGTTTCATTCTACATAAACGATCAATGATTAAAATCTTTTTAAATTCTTCTCCATTTAAAAATGATTTACCTGTGTTGTTGATGTAGGATCCAGCTTGGCATTTTTCACAGTTGAAGCAGCATCTGTGAAGTCCTACTAGTTTTTTTGCAAATCCACTCTCACATTCTTCAGAACAAACCGACCGTGGAACCTGTTCAAGTCGAACGTACGGCACAAAAGTAAAATGTCAGTTAATCCAATAAGGAGACGAGTTTTAAGACTCTGAAGCAATTAAAACTGTATGACTTTAAAATAAAAAAATGTTGCTAGGCTTTAGCAGAGAGGTTCTTCTGTGTTTATAGATTTGCTCGTGAATCCCAGCCACCATTACAGCTGTTGTAGCTAAAGTATTCCCTTCACATCTAGAAAGTGATGTGACGTTTCCCTTTGAAGATTTGCTTGCACCGAAAAAGAAACTCAAACATGTAAAATGTGTTTCATTTTCTTCAGATAAAAAAATACTCACTGAGCCGTTTCCATGCCACTTGATTTTGGTCCTGTTGATGACGAACTGATTGGACGGGTGATAACTGTAAAAGCCGACCCTCTCTGCGTCTCCTGTCTCGTTCCAGAAAACTATTGCATATGATCCAAAATAGGGGTCACCATTCTCATCAAACTGAACCCTCTGATTCAGAAGCGTAAAGTTGGAGTTCCACAGCTCTTTTAGTATCTGTTGTTAGAAACAAAGCATGGATTATTTATGGGTCACTGTGCGTGCTTTTAATGAGCTTTTAATGTATGAATAAACTGGTGTTCTAAGTAGCAATTGTTTATAATGCCGGCCCGTCAAAACGAATTGAACAATAATCTTTGTCAAACAGTCTCTCTTCAGTGAATGGGAACCATTTTTGTTGATCGAATGTTTTTTTTTATTGTTTCATTTGTTTTCACAGTGGTTGATTTGGGAATCTATATATGAGTATGTCAATAAAATTTGAAAATGACTGAAAGTTAATGTATTTCAGTAACTCAATTCACTAAGTAAAACACATCAAACTGATTAATTACACACATATTGATATTTTCATGCCTTTCTGTTAATTATGATAATTTTGCACTTAAAGCTAACAAAAACACGATTTTTCATTTCTCACAATGTTAGAATATTACATCAGGCCCATAAAAAACATGTTAATGTTAAGGTGGGCTTGGTGAAAAGCATGTTCTGTGCCTGCTTCAAGTTTATTTTCTAAAAGTACTTATAATCTGACAAACAAGCCTATTTTGTTGCAAATCTTTCCACACTGCTAGAGCCCAGTGACAGTTTGATTGTCACACACAACTCCGTTGATTTTATTTTTATCTCAATAAACTGAATCATTACTTGAAAACCACTTTTTGTATTTACTCCAGTTATCTTTGTCTGATGTTAAAATGTGTTTGATGACCTAAAACTTAACAAAAGGCAAAACTAGCAGCAATCTGAAACACGGCATTTTGGTTTCCTGGACAGATTGGCAGTGGATCACAGATTCTGAAATGAACTTTGCTGGGTATTATGTTATTTGAATTTTTTAACTATGTATTCAGTGTGCAAATAATTGAGAACAAAAGCCTAAAGATTATGTAATTATTTTATACTCACCCTGTGGGGATCTGCTGTAATATTTCTATTACAACTGGCAGTGTCACATTGGAGGACAGCGTGTAAGGCATGAGCAACAGCATACACAGCGGAGTAAACAGGAAAATTGAAAGATGGATCTGTGTTAATGATCTCTTCAGCTGTGGGACTACTGCAGTTACAGGTCTGACTGCAAAACCTTTCTTGCATGCCCTCATCCTGTTGAGACCGGGCTTTAAAAGAATGGATGAAATCACTGAAACCCGGTATTGCCATCTTGGGCTCAGCTATCCCGAGTACCGTTCCAATGTTTTCAATTCCATTTTCTTTGGGAAGCTCTTTGTGTAAGGACCAAGCATCTCCAGCTATCCACACTTTGTTGGTGACCTTGTGCTTTATGGCGGCCTTGATGAGAGCTTCAGCGGTCCACTCTGGTGCAAAAACGATCGCGACGTGTATCCTCACTGACTGCATATTTTGGAAAACCTGAGAGTAGTTAGTGTTCTGATCGAGGCCTTTCGTGTAGCCTAGGCAGATCTCCGTGTGCTCGATCTCCCTTATAAACAAGTCCCGGCCGTCTCTGCCGTAATCGTCGTTGATGTGAAGGAATGACACCCAGCGCCAGTCGAACTCCTGCAGTATGGCTAGAACCACCTCTATCACATCTTTGTTCGGATGGACCGTTCGTAGGAAAGACGGAAACTTTTTTTTACTGGAAAAGACCGAGCTGGCAGCTCCGTAACTGACCTGTTAAAGAGAAACGTCACAACCTTCAAATCATGTTTTATCAGGATGCCCTTTTCTATTATTCAACGAATACATAAATTGTCAGTTTATTTAAAAAAAACAAAAAACAAGATTGAGATAGCTGGCATATTTACCATTGGAAAGAAATCCATCATGAAGAGTGGGGCGACACTCAGCGTCGCTGAGCTTGTGTAAGAGCCCACCACCGTGATCATTTTAGACGTGGCCCTCTGCGAGTCGTTCCAGGGCTGGATGAAACGGTTGCCAGCGATGAGGCTGAAAACACCGGGAAAGTTCTGCGTGTCTGAGCAGAGGTCTAATATTTTATAACCGAGACTGACATTTGGCAGCAGTCTGGTGGAGTTATTGATCTCCTCGACTGAGAATCTCATGAGCTGAAACCTCCGGTAACTTGACAGGATAAATGGTCGACTGTGAATAGAAGAAGAGTAAAGATTCTGCGTCAGCGTGGCGTTGGCGTTTCGCACCCTTAAAAGATTTGACTGGTTAGATAGTCTGAGGCATTTGCTCCTCAGGTTGATGTGGAGAAATTTGTTTATCGGTTTGGAGAAATGTAGGAATCCAAATGTGACCAGAAAGGTCATGCTAATCAGAGCCACCCGTGTTTCAAAGTGGATTCCTCCCCTGTTAAAGCAACTAGATACTTTAAAATGTCAAATTGGATCATAAAAGCACTGTTTCATAAAGCTTTGTACAAACTTTCTTTCAACAGGTCTTGTAGTATTCACACTACAGGTACTTTCTCACTTTTTTGTTTTAAAAAGGCTTTTGATTTGAGTTTTGCAAGTTAATAATTTAATTAATGGTGATAAAAAAAATTTTCCCAAAAAAATAACAGCCCCTCATAGACAGGATTCAGATTTCAGGATTTGGCTTCTTACACAGACTCGCTGTTATAGTGAGATTTAGCTGACTGGTCCTTGTTTAGTCAGCATCTGTCTGGACATTCTTTTCACTCTCTGAACCAGTCTGAAAAATCACAAATTCCCCTCAGCGATGAGTTTTATGACTGCGGTGCCACACTGCCTTTGAGAAGCTGTCTCTGTGTCAAATCAGTAAAACAAGACTTGATTTTCTCCCAAATGCATTAGGCCTACTTATTGTGTAGCTTTTTACTCCAACTTGACCACAGAGGTTGTTTAAGAATACGGAATTTGGCTGTTAATCTTATTAAAGAGTGAATATACGTGCAGGGACTGCACTGTTTTATAAATAAATAAATAAATAAAAATCCAGTACAGTTAATATACTTCTAGTTATGTTTTGATTGATTTTAATGACTTAAACACACCTATATATGTTGGCACCCAGTTAACTGGTATAGTCCCCTTCATTCACCATTTTAGTGTTATTTTGTTTCTTTATACTGACCCTTTGGCACTAAAGCAAGGGTCCAACGGGTTAGGAACCACAGGGGTAAATTCTTGCCTAAAGCAGACATGAGGAATGTTTAGGAAATAATATTTCCATCAGCTGCTATGGAATATTAAACACTTGAGTCATTACGGCTGTTTTGGACCTGAACTGGTCACCCTCTGAGTAACTCTGTGCTTGACTCCACTTTGACGACCTCTGATTCTCTGAAGTCGTTTTGGTAACTTTCTACTGCAGGTATGGTACTGACTGCCGATAAAGGCTTTGCAGAACCACACGACAAAATATCCCTTCAAGGATTTTGTTGTGAACTGCATGCTCCAAATGTGCCGAACAACCTAGGTGATCCTTACGATTGTTTTTGAAGCAAAGAGGCATCAACAAAGATTTTAAAAGTCTCACCTTGAGCAGGTAATGCTTTCTGGTTTCTCTCGAGGGAGCCTTTCATTTTCATGATGGATATCAAAAAGTCCACCGATCAAATAATCCCCGGCCAACTCAAATTGTGAGGCCGTGGCAGCTTTTTTCAGGGTATGCACAAGACATCCCAGCAGATACAGATGAGCAAGAACCCGTGTCATTTCCATGTTTGTTGTCTGCCACTGTGGTGAAAACTCTTTTATAGCTTGCTTCAGTTACCCAGAGTATTTTTCACAACTGTGGGACGAGCAAGTCGTTATAAATACCTAACTGTAAGAGCAGAGGGAATAACAAATCAGTATGCAAAAGCTGTCTTCTCTGTTTGCTGATATAACCAGGTTCCTGAAACAGCTCAGTGTGTGAGAGCAGGTCGGATGCCACTATCATGACAAAATCTGCCAGATCAGTTTTTAATAAACAAATACTGTGTTTAAAAATAAAAACTTGCCTCTCCTGGTAGATTCTGGACAGGTACATTGAAATATATGTGTAATGAACCCATATTTCAAGCATTTGTAGCTGTAATGATTATACCTTACGGCTTTTAAAAACAAATACTACAATATTACATAAGAGAAACAAACATGTTTAATACATAGCAGTAACTGATATCGATAGCCATGATCTCTTGCTTTAGGCTCCTTTTGCATGAATTTCTGCATTAATGCAGCACAGCTTGGGGGTGATCAGCATTTCATCCTCCACTAGGCGATAAACAAGACTATCTGGGGTATAGGTCAGGTCAGTCTGCACAGTCTTATCATGGTTATTATGCTGTTATTGGTTCTTTTTGGCATTCTAGGGAGGTGCCAAGCTGAAAAACGAAACCAGCATCCCCAATATAGCTTGTGAGCAGAGAAAGCATGAAGTGCTCTTAAGTGCTCTGGAGATGACAGGGCTCCCCAAATCAGTGCTGACTGTGGAAGCCTCAAACTGGACCTCAAACATCTTGGATTTGGTGCATTAGCACTTTTCCACTTTGAGTTTCCAAGTGAAATACGGAATGTACTTTCATCTAAAAACATTATCTATCTATATATCGATATATATATATATATATATATATATATATATATATATATAGAAGCATGGAGTAACAGTCCAGTTCCTATTCTCCTCAGCCCAGGTTAAACTCTTATGTTGTTTCTGGTTCTCAAGCATCTTAACACAAGGAGACGTGGCCCATGTCTTAGATACGTCTGTGTGTGATGGCTTTTGAAGCATGAACCCTAGCTGCAGTAAGTCATTAAAGGCTGAGATTATCCCTGTTGCTTGTGCACCTTTTTCAACTTTCCATTTATACGTTTGGGTACAGCAATCTGAAGTTTTTTCTTTATTTTATTTTTTTTTGGGGGGGGGGGGGGGGGAGAGCAGTGAGGTTGTGTGACTTATCCTCCTCGTGGAAGATGTCAATAATTGGCTGCTTGTCATCTGACTAGTCAGCAGTTCCTCATTAACAGGCAGGCCATATTTATATGACATGGGTTTTATATAATGATCTAATTTTCTGATAATTGTAGGCTTGACAAAAGACTAAGAAATATCTGTGTGTGGAATGTCTATACAATATATACAAATTTACAAACTTTTTGACTTGATTAAAACAAATCTTTAGCTATATCCCAACTTCAAGGCTGGTTCACACGGCAGGATTTTTAGCCCGTTTTTTTGCCCCGATCTTCCCCTTCCGAGAGGCGCCGACTATCGGTGTGTCTCTTAAGAGATATCCCTGCCGTGTGTGATGTGTTAAGAGAGATCAGGTCCACTCGGTGCAACGCCGGGACCGCTGCGTGCTCAAAGCGGGTGTTGTCCCACAAGGACAAACGAGAAGGCAGCCTGTTGAATGTAGTGTGTGGCCAATCAGAAAGTGAGTTGAGAGAAACCCCGAAAGTAAAAAAGAAAAACACCAACTTGCCTCTTATTTCATAGTGCAGCAAACTCAGAGCCCTCCCATTCTCCACTCCTTTAACCGCCTTTTCTTTTCGCTGTCCTTTTCTCTGTTAAAATTAGTCCACAAACTTTCACCATTATTCCTCCTCCTCGTCCCTTTGCATTTATTCTGAACTCACATTCGATCTTGAGAGGTTTTGCAAGACTTCCTGTCTCATATTTGAATGATCTTGAGTGAAATCTGTTGTGTGGTGTGGTCACTGTAGAGCAAACCTGTTTTATCAATGATTTTTTTTATCATTACGTGTGGTGTCCCTCAGGCTTTGAAAATCAGCAGACTATTTTAAAATCCTGCCGTGTGAACCGGCCTTAAGACATGCAAGTATCTCAGACAGTTGAAGTGGAGAAGAGTTTTTCTTTCATTGTCAAATCATTTTACACAAAACCATACAAAACATGAAGAAGAGATTTTTTTTTGTACTGTTCCGAAGGGACACAGCCTCTTTTAATAGCATTTGGAGTGGAAAAAAAATTACACTTCCATTTTTAAAATCAAGTTGTTGTTGTTGTTTTTTAACTGTAGCACAAGAAAATAACATGCAATCCATGAAAAAACATTTAATTCAGCTCAGGAACCCAATTAACCAGTTTGTCTTTCATCAGTTTCAGTTGTAACGGATTTCAATATAGGGAAATAACAAGGTGGATGAATGGAGAGAAAAAAATTATTTCAAAACAAAAAAAAAAAGAAATCATATTTTAAAATATATATATACTGTATATACACAAATCCAGACAACCCTTTGAAACACAAACTTTTTACAGGAAAAAATGTTATGATCCCTTACTACAGTGTAGATCAAAGTTTAGTATTGACAGATTCCCAGCACTTTGTTAGGAAGGAAGAAAAAAAAAATCAAAAGGTTCATAGAAAAATGCATGATCGCCACCAACTTCATCCATTTGTTTTAATAAAAGGTGTCAATCAGTTGTCCTATGTTTCCTCTGCAAAAGAAAGAGAACAACAGTTTGCTTGGAATGACTGTACCTAAACGCAGATTATAAAGGACAACAACAGCTAGTCTACGAAAACTAAGTCAACCGCGATCTTTGGAGCACATGGGAAAATGCTCCAAAGAGGACAGGCCTTTTGGAAATTGTTTGCTTAAATTTGAACTCCGACTGATCGCATGGAACTAATACTGGTTGTGCACTTTGGAGAAAAAAATAATAATTATTTGACCATCTTCATATAGAATAATGCCAGTCCAAGAGTACGCAAATTTTTGAGGTTTCCCATTTGAGGCTTACAATTGCAAACATAGAAACACAAAACGAGCAAATTGACGGTAGCTAACAGACTACAGGAGATAGCTAACACCGTCCTTGAACTATGCATTCATAGATGTTGTGTGGGCAGACTGAAGAGGAGTCAAATAATATTGCATCTAAAAACATAAGTCTATGTAAGAGTCAAATAATAAAATAAGAAAAAAAAAAAACAGGCACCAACTTAAAGCCATAACAACTCCCCCCTCCCCTTAAAAAAATAAACCAAATCACGCTGACTTAACTGTAAGATAAAAAATTCACCCATTTTCTATTTTTCTGCCCATCATGAATGCATACTCAGACGAAATGTCACTAAAACTCCTGGGCTTCTTCATTTAGTATTTGTCTAACATTTATGTGAGAGCAGCAGATATGGAGATCCAAACATTTATCATTTAGATGTTTTTTTTAATCAAATGTCATATCTAATCACATTCAAATGTTTGTTTAATAATATACCATTTAAAGTGTTACAAATAAGTGGGAAGGAAATCTAAATCAAAAGTTGGCGGACTGAGATGGGGTGTAAACCACTATCACAGCAAGAACCCAAAAGTAAGGGAAATTTATGGTTATTTTATATCAGTTTAGCTTCTCCTTGAGGAAGATTCACTTATCTTATGGGGTTAAAAGGCAGAATTAACTTAACTATAGCTGCAAATAAAATAAAAAAAAAAAAGATAATAATGAGCAAGTGACTATTTTGATCCATGCTGCATATATATTCATCCAACACTGTCAATTATGGATCAAAACTTTGTAATTTTTCATGTTTTGTTTCAATGTTACTGTCCAGCTTACAAAAGAAAAAGAAAAAAAATAATCTCTACTCTTCATCACTCCCTTCTAGCTGTGATGAATGCGTTTCAAATGAGACTGAGGCGAAGGGTGAGGTGGAGTTCTTAACTAGCAAAAGTTTTCCCTGTGTCTTCCTTGCCTTTATATGTCCTCTTCCCGTGTGTGAAGGGTAGGTATCTGTACTTGATCATATGCTAGAGGGAAACAAAAGGGACAAGAAAGAGAATTAGTAACACGCTAGGTCTAATTATGTGCTTTTATGACAATGGTTGGAGAAGCAGACTTTTTAATTAAACAAATAAAGGAATAATTAAGTCTAAGCAGGATACATTCTAAACAGAACTGTACAGATAATAGTGTTATATAATGAAATTATGCAATGGTTCTTCCAAGAGAATTAACTATACTGATATTAAACAGTTATGTTTAGCTTATTTAAGGATTTAAGTGTTTTTCTTTCACAGACATCTCTGTTGTTCAGCCACGGTCCTCTTTTGGCATAACAAGCATTTACTGACCAACCCACATAATCCTTACGGCTGACTGTGCGGTTATCTTAGCTTTTATTTCAGATGTTAATTTGATGTGTTCACCCAGACCGGGGACTGTTCATGCACTGTGTGGTTTGTTCGGCTGCGGTTCACCTTAATCTGCCTCTTCATGGTGATGCAAAAGAGCATGATGAAGTACATTACGAGTATTGGCCAGAACACTGGAACGTTAAAGGCCTCGAAAAACGTACAAATCATGGCGATGACGATGCCTTTTGTCGCAGAGTGCCTGTCACCAAACAGAGAGAGAAAAAAAGGAGAAGAAAAAAAGACTTCTGTAAACTTTTATGCACAAAATACTACGATAAAACTTATGTTAAGAAGGCAGAGGTATGTACAGCAATGTTAGGTCTACCAGAGCCATAATTCATCAGCAGCAGCGGTCATAGATGATAAACATATTAAACAGCTGTTTCTAAGAGGCATCCAGACCTTTTTGTGCTTATACATATATGTTTTTTTCTATTAATCCCAGTTACTTTTTGGTTTGAACATGCATGTTAGAAGGCAGGAAGGCTACAAAGAAGTTCCCCATTCACCTGAATCTGGATATGAACAGAATGGTTTTAAATCTCTAACGTTCACAGCAAGTCACACATGAAGGCCAGCAGATAACTCACAAGTCATAAATAAAGTTCAGTACAGCACCAATGTAATATTGATGAGTCAAAGCTTCAGCTAATAGTTTTTCCTACCAAAGCAGTTACAGTGCTAAAACCAGAGGTGGCGCTAGAACCGGTTCCTAACTGACCCTGTAACTTATTTTCCACAGTGATAGAGCCAAAATGGAGCAAAATGACTGTGTCACATTGTCAGTCGGGAAGCGTTTAATACAATTTAATTACACAAAACACATCATCTCAGTATCCCCACCAACAGGGGCCCTAATATTGCTCGCCCAAATAACTTAACACTCTTTTAAATAACATACTGTGTGTGTCATGTCAGGTCTCTGACCTGATCAGTACAACCAATGCTGGAAAACAGGAGTTAAACAGGTTTAAAGGCTGACAGCGTTTAACAACTGAGTCTAAAATGACCTTTATTGACCAAAAAAATCCCCTATAATTGTAGCTCTAGGTGGAGTATAGACCTGCTTAGTCTATGTGATGGATGACATCCAAATAAACAGTGAAAGACAACAGAAAGCGAGCGAGGATTAATGTTAATGCACAGTGATTACATTTATTTTGGTCTAGATTTGGCAAATAAACATCTTAAACTCCAGAGTTTTAGACATGATGCTCCCATCATGGTTGGTGGTAAGTCGGCCCCCAGCACTTGATGAAAGCAGTTCTCCCATGTGGCCCAGGTGAAAGTTGATGCTAAAAGAAAACCGGTTTACGGTGACAGAACCAGAGTTTCCAGCAGTGGAAACATAAAGAAGTTGTGATAATCAAGCGCTGATAGTCAGCGATGGAACCAGTCTGGTGAGAAAAAAACCCAAAGTGACAAGTGAATAGTGGCTGGAACAGAGCAAAAATATGCTTAAGATTATTCAGGGTGGGGTGGCGGTGGCGCAGGAACCAGGAGTTTGTCCTGTAACTGGTGAGCTGCTGGTTCGTTGTGTCCTTGAGCAAGGCACTTCAACCGACTTGCCTGCTGGCAGTGGTCAGAGGGCCCGGTGGCGCCGATTGGATGGCAGCTGTGGTATAGCTCACCACCAATAACATGTGGATGTATGAGGGAATGGGTGGATGACTGAGTGTAGTGTAAAGCCCCCTGGGGTCCTCAAGACTTGATAAAGTGCTTTACAACTACAGGCCATTTACCATTCATTCCTTCATAAGCATCAGAGCTGAGGTCTTAATTAGAATCCCCCAATGGCCAAATAAACCAAAACAAGAACAGTGTGGTTCATTCCAGCAATAGCCTCAATAATACTGTGTTACAGGGATGGAGGGCCTGGGGGCCAATGAGCACAGAGGAAAGCAGAAGATGAACACAGAGCTTCAGGGTAACTTTTTTGAAAATGTACAAATCCAGTTTCACCGGTGTACTTAGATTGACACGAGGAATGCAGACTAGGGACCCGGAGCTCTTCAGCTGTGACTCTACTGTCAACCTATAAATACCTAATGTGACTTCTGAAAACCAAAGATCTTAAAACCTTTAAACACTAATCTTTTTGTACATCACTGGAAAAGCTAGTATGTAAAAAGTAGTTAAAACATGAGAAAAAAGGACCCCATGTCTTTGATACTTTAGTCTAATTCAAGTAATACAACCAATAAAACCTCACTTTTATTTCCTGTCTGCTTTGCTTGAATGGTGTAAATTAGCAAAACCACATGTCGGGCCAACTGAACTTTAAAATAAAAGGTTCAGACAACCTTCTTGATGCAAGCACTGTACAAAAGTGTTCAAAAATAATTCCAATATTTGGTCCAAACTGTGTCATGCTATACAGATACCAGTTTCTCTCCTTAATCTGTTCTTGATGTTTTTTCTTATACAGAAAATGTATGAATAAAAAAAAAATTAAGAAAAGGAAGATTCAGTTGAGACCATTAGTGAGAATAAAAAGCCGAAACATGGTCAGGTTTCACTCGTTTCTACTAGAATGAATAAATAAAATAACTAGTCTTGATCTTCCTCCAAACAGATTCTGCATGATTAAATCTGTGGCCACGCAAGTTATTTTCTACAGAAAATAATTTGCAACCCCTCTGTGGAGGAGCACAACAGAGAGCCAGACCACGAGATGAACTCTTACCAGAATTTGAATTCAGGCAACCTCCTGATGAAGGGGCGGAACTCCTCGTTCTGCTTAGTCGGAAGGGATGGGCCCTCATCTACAAGAGAAAGAAGTTACACTCTGCTTTTCAAAGGCTTTTAAAACTACAACCGGAGACAACAAACGGCATAAAGAAAGGGAGCTTGTGGAATCTATTCTAAAAAAGCTTATGTAATCAATGTAAAAGACAATGGCCAAATAAACATAGTAGCAGATGCTTTGCTGTTTAATATAAACCGCTTGGATGTAAGAGTGTTCACTTGCCTTCATCAAGTAATGAAGGATCCACTTTTGGCGAGAGAAATGCGATGAACAGGTTGAGGTGGTAAATTCCCAAAGCGTAAGTTACTATATACCACCCCTAAAAAAAGCACAGGAATAACACCACATTAAAATTCCTTTTGTAGACAGACAGTACAAATTACAGAAAGACAGACAGATAACCAATGTATCCTGATCGATAAACATTTTGAAGGACATAAGAGGTAAACTCCCATTGCTGCATTCAAGATCAAGGATACTTCAAGAAGGGTTTATGACTATGGCAAGTTTTTTTCTTTTTAAAGGGACAGTGTGTAACTAATTTGGCCTTTAATTAGCAAAAATCAAGTATCGCTTTTATAAATACATTTTCTGGAAAAGTCTAAAAACCTCACATCAAAAATGAAAGCGTTCTCATAACTTATAAATACATAGGTGGCAGTGCACCCACTGGGAGGCGCCATGTTGCGTCGCCATTTCTGATTTCAGAAGCTGAAAGGGGCCAAACTAGTCAGCTTTACACGTTTTTCCTATCTGTCTTCTATATGAAGACGTGCTGTTGGTAAAGGAGCAGAAAACAAGCAAAGACGATCGGAGATTATTCTATTTTCCGTTTACTGTTGAAATGGAGGACCACCTATACTCTTTGCCCAACGAGAGGGAATCGAAAGTAACAAAGAAAAGAAAAAGTAGTAATAACGGGGGGGGGGGGGGGGGGGGGGAACTAGAGTATATTGACGCAGCTATTATTACCAGGTGGAATGGAGATAATTCTGAGAGAGCGAGGTTTCAGGCTTTCTGCTGGACAGGTAGGTTAATTTAATGTAACAGTGAAGTTTATTTTTGCCATTATGTTAGAAACTGGGCAGCGTAGAGCAGCAGCTACTATACACTGTCACACTATTATACTCCGAGGGTTCCGTAGCAGCTATTACAGCAAAGTCGTTTGTAATTGCCTGTGTGAAAATCTTACACATTGGGGCTTTAGTAAAAATGCAAATAATTTTTTTTAATATATAATGCTTGCTAAACCCGAGAAACAGCAACAAGTCAATTTATATGTAATAATAGCGGAAGGTGGACAAACAAGTCCCTTATGATCAACACTGTGCGCACGTTCTGATTTCTTGAAAGTGAAACCAACAATCACCTGTAGTATGTACACTCTGATCATGTAGATTGCAGTAAGTAGTAGCGTGAGCGCCCATCGCACTGCATAGAAGGGTGTTGACTTGTCAAGCCATGTCTGATAGACCTGTTGAAAAAAAATTAAATGTAAAGAATTTATTTTTTTTCATCAATAGCACTAATACCCCTGGCTTGATATTGATGACCCGTGTGATCTGAACAATAATCACCTGTCCAACCCCTGTGAAAAAGGCAGCAACTACAGATGGTTTCCCATGGATTGACTCTCCAACACTGTCCCCTTCTGACATCCTGCCAGAAACCAGAAACACATTTTCATTAATGGTAGCATTGATAGTTAATATGGGACAGAATTTTGCAATAAAGTGATAAATCTCCTTATACTTGCGTTGAAACGAAAAAATACCTATTTTCCTGAAGACACCAAACAAATATATATAAAAACGGTGAATTTGAATTAATTCTCTGTTGTGTTCTTGTTTAGAGGTAATTAAGTAATGACAAATGTAGCAAATTACTTTTTTGTTTCAAGGCAGAATATTCTCTATTGATATTTCTAATTGTGAAAACATGTTTAACTGTAAAGGACTCAACCTTTTGGCAGAATTAGAGGACTATTAGATATCATTTATAACATTTGGTGATTTTGGGTCACACAATTTCGCAGGTTTCAGAGTAAACTGAGGCACATAACGTACACCAGAATTTCACCTTCTAAAATGCCTGATCTTAGTGTGGTTTGAAAGCACTTTTTCAGTGCTCTTTCGGATTAAATAGTTTGACATGCGACTCCTGCGAAGGGTTTGCTGACATACCTATAGCAAGTATTTGTAACTAATGCTCTGAAAGTTTAAAGTTAGTTACAGACAAACCTGTAAGAAATAGCCTGGATCATGACATACAGTACTGCAAGTTTTAGAATGAAACCAACAGGAAATATTTAGCCTAACTATGGGTTTACAATTGGATGCTAAAAATGGGAACCAGGAAATTAATTTATCATGTTGAATGAATAATGACTTTAGTTACCAATTCTAAAGCACCTAGCTTCAATGCTCATTGCTGTCAAGAGCGAGGTCTTTTCGTAGCTATTACACCATATTATAATTTAACTTTAACATATAAGGTGATGTGAAAACCCGTGTGAAACTGTTCCTGGGTCTGGCTAGCTAAGATTTGTTCAATTACAAGCCAGCGAGCGCCAGGTTTTATCGATGTAAACACATACACGCGGAATCTACATGAAGGAATCAAGTAATACAGATACCCTAGCAGGAGCTAATGGCATTTCATCCGTGATTTAAATGTGAACTATCCGCATTAGCTCAAAAATTAGCCCGAGAAGTAGCTTAATAGACATGTAAATGTACGTTACCCTTTGGCCCAAATTGTAGCGTCTATGGGTTATGTAGTTCTTCTAGGAGCCAACGCTACGTACTGCCGTTCGTTAGGCAATGCCATCAACCTACATTTCCCACAACTCCTAGGAAGAGACAATTGGCGGACCCCGAAAGAACGTGTAGTCCATTGCGATCTCGCTTCATTGAGGGAGCGTGTTAAAGGGACCGATAAGAACTACAAGTACCAAGAGTGAATCCGAAAAGTGGACAACTCACTTCCTGTGATACGTTTCTATGTTACCAGCGGCTCCGAAGCTAGCCTGTGTTAGCATGTTTAGAAAAGCAGTATTCTCTAGCGAACACGTTTGTAGTCATATAATAATGAAATATTTTTTTTACATCTGAACAACAGATTTAGTCCCCATTATTGTCGCGCGGCGGTGTTGGCAATTACAACGAAAAACAACAATGATAGTCATTTCTTACCTGATATGGCCTCTGAGTCACTACCCGGCTCTACCTAGCTAGCTACACTAGCCACTTCTCGTGTGACCACGTCAGTACTTCCTCGAACATGAGGACGTTCAAGTATGGCAGGCCGTTGTAACATATAATCATAGTTTACGACGCTTATGCTTGCATTCTGCCGACATATATATATATATATATATATATGGATCACAAGTCCGCTAGTAATCCAACTTAAATATCACGACATGTTGCTTTTAGTCAGTGTAGCATCTCAATAGTTGGCTGAGTTGTCAAATAGACCAAGTTAAATTGGTTGTGCTGCAGATTATTTATTGTCAGTCAGTTATTTATTGAGATCAGTTTGCAGTTACAGTCACCAGGGTATATCAGAGGCAAAAAAACAAAAAACAAAAGACACAACTATCAATCTGTTCGTTCCACTCGGTTTGAATACAACTGCCATGTTATGAAAATAATCTTTTATATGTTTTATATAAATCTCTTATATACCATGTTGTGAAAATAAACATTTCATGACTTTGTTTTACACATACATCTTTTATATTTTATTTATATAAATGTTTATTTAACAAATTCAAAAATAGGTATCATTCTTGATAAATGTAACAAGTATGAAGTTTTTATACCTGAGTTCTGCGTCTGAGTTGTAGCACACTTGGGCAGTCCGTCTAAGGCGGGGACAGAAGCTTGATTGCTCCGCCTTGAACTGACTCTGGTTTCAGACATTCACGTTATTCATTCTGCGTGGGAAGAATTTATTGTTTGATGGTAAAAAACTCTAACCTGACAACAGCCAGCTGCATGTATCGCTCCGCCTAGCTCCACTCACATACATCTGGGACACGGCCATAGGCATTGCCTTTACTGAAGGCTGGGCCTTATCAAAACTCCTTGCATATGATTGGATAAGCCACTTGTCTGTCATCTTTATCAACGTGCTATTTCAACCACTCACACCGAAGCTAACCCGTGACGCTGATGAGACCGACGCGGAAAAAAAAAAAAACTTTTATTTTTTTTTTATGTGTTTGCGGCTGTAGTGCAGGGTTTCCCGCAGCGCTATCTGCGGCCGCGGAAAACGTGTCGTCCACCCCCCCGCTCCGCGAGCCGGTCCGCGGAAAACGTGTCGTCCACCCCCCCGCTCCGCGAGCCGAGGCGCTAAGAAGAGGGGGGAAGACAGCCGGCAAAGCGCCGCGGGTCGGAGTCGATCCCGGGCTGACCGCCCGAGCCGTTCTCTGATGTTGTTTTAATGAAACAATATTAGGTAGATTGGACAACACGGAAGAAATAGCAGCATCAATGCTAACGCTTGCTTCCTCGATGCGAGCCGCCATTGTTGTTGGAATCTCACGGTGGCTTCTCCACTACGTCACATCCATGAAACACCCGCCCTGCGTCCTGATTGGCCAGACCAAAAATTTGGTTGGGGAAATCATTTTCAATGAGCCGTGTCCCAGATGTATGTGAGTGGAGCTAGGCGGAGCGATACATGCAGCTGGCTGTTGTCAGGTTAAAAAAACTCAATACACAGGGATGAGAAAAGTGGTGTTCCTGTCCTAGGAATGTTCACATTTTAAATGTCTAAAAATGTTGACTGTGGTGCATAGCTAAAGTTTTAACTAGGATCATTTTAACATTTTCAAAAGATTGACTTTTAACTCCAAAGATGCTTTTTTCTTCTTAGAAGTTGGGTGCAGCCATTTTGCATGTTTAAAAAATACTGTGTTCATTACACCGCTTGTAGTACTATGGAACTTCCACCAGAGGATAGAAAACATGTAGGATTTGAAACTACAGGTCTTTGAAAGCATCAAGCTTAGTAAAGAGCCTACAAGTCTCAGATACACAGCAAAGCTAATACATTTGGCGTCAGAGAGCTAAATATGATGCATAAATGTATTTCTCAAGAATGCAGTTGCAATGTGAAGAAAAAAAAACTGACTGGAATGTATGTAATTTAATACCAGTGAAAATGGGGCTGCAAGTTGAAACTCTTTATTAGTAAGATAAGGAAAGACATTGAGGGGAAATATTTAAAATGACGGTTTAAAGCAAAACAGTGTGTATAACAACAAATTACACTGACGAAAAAGTACATCACATCGCTTTACAAAACTGGTACAAAAAAATAAAAATGAAGAAAGGCTGTTAGATCAGAATATTAAAACAAAACACAATTTGTATTTACATTTTTGCAAGTGCCTAATACTGACCATTTGGACTTTTACCTTTAAAGCATTAAAGTGCTTGTTCTCAGACAGTTGGTGGTGTCTGGATGAAAGTATGTTTCTTGCTGAGGACCTTAGAAAATGGCTGTAAATTAGGTTTTTCTTTAGGTGCAAACCCAAATTCTGCAAATAAATGTCACAACATGATACATACTTTATTTTTGTTGGTTTGAAATCTAGAAATAAAACTGGAATGTGGTCATAATCAAGAGCCATGAAGACATAGAACACAGATGCATTACTTTGGAAAAGTCTTAAGCCATCTTTATTCTTCTTTATACTTTCCTTTTGAGAAGCTGGGCATTAGTTTATTATTTTAAAAGGGCTTTGAATAAATGTTTTTCAGTCTTTGTGAGATTGAGGCATGGTTTAAGACTATTCCACACTATTTCTGCACTACTCAATACATGTGGACCTTGCCCCGCAAGGACTTACAAGCTATTCAGAAAATGCATCTTGACAAATAGGGACACCGTTCTTAATTTATTATTTACATAACTAATTAAAATCCAGTCATTTCAACATAATACTGTTTTTGATGCTTTTGTTTTTTTTAGCTGGTTTGTGGGTATGTCACTAAATGTTTTCTATAACATATTAAATAGCAAAAGCTATAACACTTGTTAACATATACACAAGTAAAGCTGAAGTACATAAAACAAATTTCCAACAATGACACGATAAAACATATTCAACTAAAAGTTACTCATGTTGTAGTTAAAAAAAAATACATGACTGTGGTATCATAGTTATAGCTTTGACTTACTATTCAGCTCTAAACATTTGGTTCAAACAGGCGATGCATCGTTTAGAATCTGAATACTCTTAACCACATCTAGTCCAAAACATTTACAAGATACGCTATACACATTTGTACAAGATAAGAAAAGAAAAAAACAGAAAATAAAATAAATAATTTAATTGAAAAAAATCCCCCCCCCCCCCACCCCAAAAAAATAAAAATAAAAAAATAATAAAATAAAACATACATTGTTAGTTGGTGGCATGATGCAAAAGAGAGTGATAGAAGAATAAGGGGAAAAACAATAATTACAGCATGTGTTTTTCCCTTAATTTCTTTGTGGAATATGTTGCACTTTTATGGAGGGGAATTTAGTTTTAAAGCTACTGAGAATAATCCCAAAATTAAAATGGAGGCTATTCGTTTGGGGATGAAAAAAAAATAAAAAAATCAAACCACTCAAAACCTCCAGGTATCCTGAAAGAACCCACGATCAAGCCATGAACGGACGCAGACAGACAAATGCAGTCTCAGTGAACGTCGCTTTCCATGAATTCCTCCTTGATGGAATGCTTGCTTCGGGACTCTTTGCAGTCAGGCATGTCAAAACCAAAGTCAGCCCATTCATCGGGAGCCGGTGCCATGCCCGCGGGCCCCACAACGCCAGACCTGTTGGGGATTGTGATGGTGTGGCGGACACGAAAGTGCACTGCCTCCATGACCCGCTGACGCTGCAGCTCCCCGCCGGTGGCCCCTATGGCGGCCATGGCAGAGGCGGCCATGTTGCTGCTGGAGCGAAGCAGCTGCTGGCCGTGGTATTCGTGGTGGTGGCTGGAGTTTGGAAGCTGATGAGCAGCTCCTTGTTTCATGTCCTGCAGACCTCGCCAGATTGCGAGGCGAGACTGCTCCGGTATCTTCAGGGCGCCCAAATCCTGGAAAAGGCCCAGACAAGAGAAGAGTGAAACTAAGAACAAAACAACGTGAACGACAGAGTTATAGTGCCCTCTTGTGGTTGCAAAAAACAACAACAACATGTTTTGGGGGGGCTGACGCAGTCTAAAATAAAACTTTAACAGATTTTTTTTATAGATGAGTGCGTCATCTTTATTTTAATTTTTTGCTCCTGACTTGATTTTCCATTATATAAATCTAAATACACCAAACTGAATTAGGCAAACGAATACTTCCAGAAAAATTACCTCCATTGTGAGTGTTTGGAGATGGTAGACAGACTGGAGGCCTTGTGAGGTGAAGTATTCAATGAAGTTCTGACAGCCCAGACTGGTGAGAAAACTGTATGGGGAGAGAAGCAGGGCAGCTTAGACCAGAGCTGCAGCTGAAAGTAGGACCAGTAAGTTGTGCATTAGTCACTGAAACACTGATTTAAGCTATAATTGTTATTGAGTGGATCAATAACACTAAACTTTAACCTATCGTCTACATTTGATTTAACAAACTGAAGAAGTCCTCGTGTCAAATCTTGTTTTGTCACCATATTCTCCAACTCCAGATTTACTGTACAGCGCTATTGTCGAGTGTTTACACAGCATTACACTGCATGACAGATGCGGTGGAAGCAAAAGCATACACATGCATTTATATTAATGATTCATGGGGACATTCTTGATTTGCTGAAAAACCTTTATTATAAATACATGAAATGTTAAAAGTCTTGGTAATACAAAGTGGTTGTAAAAAGAGTTTGACTGTACATCGTAACTGTTCAAATGAACATAACAGTCCAAAAAACAAAACAAAAAAAGGATGGTGTATCAAAAATGGCAAATATACGTTGAAGTCCAGGAACCGCACTGACACATTTTCCTCAATGAAAAATATATATAATAAAAAAAACTTGGGGAAAAAAAGCTTTAAATTAAATACAACATAAACATTTCCTTTATAGAAAAATAGCAGTAGTGCATTGCAAAGTCAGACTGTATACACAGTGATAGGATGAAGGATTTTAGATCTAAGTGTGTAACTAATAACACATCATTGCTGTCGGACAGATATCTCAAAACTCCCAAAATGTACCTTTTCAAGAAATGTAAATTCACCCTGTTTGGTCAAAGTGACATGCACTTTTTGACATCTTTCCCCCATATAATAACCAACGGAACCACAGAGAGATGTAAAGCGTGATCAGCTGAGTTGATTCTGACAAAAAACAAAAAACAAAAAAAACACAAAAAAAAAAACGACCAGAAATCTATTACTATTGCGGGCATAATAAAGGGCAGCACTTGTTGACCAGCTTCGCCTTATTAACAGATCAAAACCAAATCGACGTTTAATTTAGGACACCAGTTCTGCCTTTGTGGTCACCACAAAGCATTTGGAAAGCAGTTCTACAGTGGATACAGAATGCTATACATTAACATGGCCAAATTATAGGAACAGATAATAATAAAAACCTTATTAACTTGTATTTAAACTGGACCTTCATTATGGCGGCAGTTTTTTTTTTTTATTATAATGAGATTTGCATTCAACTCAGTTCTATTTTTGAATAAAACTCAATTAATTTGCAGTCGCAAGCCTTTAAAGAGCAGCCATAATTACACCAAACTGCCCACATTCAGACATAGGCTGGCAAAAAGTAAACTTCAACGTGGCCAATGAAAAATGAAGTTTTGAAGCGTCAACATTCCACTATGTGACATGAAACCGAACGAGTGCATCTGACTGCCGGCTTGCCTTTTACAGGTGGATAAAGAAGGAGTGTCACTGCAGGGTGAGGTACCTGACAAGGCTGGGGTCAGGGTTATAAGGTGGCGGGCTGCAGTGGGAAGCAGACACTATATTCTGACTGCTGTGGCCACTGTTCATGTCACCGTTACCCTGCATGTGGTTGCTGTTGAGCATGCTGGGACCTAAGAGAAAGAGAGGAAACGATCAAACTGTCACGGAGAACTTGACGGGGGTTGTATCAGATGGGTTTGAAGCCTGATGGCAGATATTAAGTCGGTTTCAATCACGCACAGCATATGCATGTTGTAAACACTTACCCATGTGAGAAATGGTGTGGTTGGCATTGGGATGCTGCTGAGGTTGGTGCCCCACCATCTGGTTGAGGGACTGCGTCTTTCCGAGGTTTCCGTGTGAATGCATCTTGTTCATGTTGGACAATGGCGAATAAGAGGTGGGGGATGCTATGTGGTTTCTAATGGAAGACAATAACAAGAAAAAGGATAAACTGAAGTTTTATTACACTTCAAAAACACAACGAACTTCAATGCACTGAATAAAAAAGAATTATAAATGTATGCATAACATTTCTTTTTCAGTGAAAAGTTCCACTGTGGTCAAAAAAAAAAATGTCAAAAGAAAACCAACCAGCATGATTAAACAATTAAACAGTGAAATGTCCCGTACTCATAGTGTCAGTATAAGTTTATACAGCATTTACACATTAGTAATAACATTTGTTTTCACAATCACCAGCGCAGGTGATGAATTTGGTTCAGTCATAACCTATGTGCAGTTGTGGCACAGCTTGCGTGCGTTTTTTTAAATTTGACTCACGGTCTCTGCAGCAGCTGTTGTTGCGTTTGTTGCCTGTAGGAGTCCACCAGCGGCTGCGGCACCAGCTCCACCAGCTCCAAACTGTCTTTAATCTTCATCAGCAGCTCAAAATTATCCCGCCCACGAACCTGCACACAAAGACAGCATCAGCGATAGCCATGATCAGACTGTTGCATCACGTTTTATTGGTGACAAAGTCTTCTGTTTATAATAGTGAGGGGAGGGAAGGGGGATGTTAAAACCAAACGCACACACAGAACCGATCAGAATAACCCTATTTGAGTTCTTTCCTATTAAGTAATATTTGTAAAAAAAATATTATTAGTTCCTTAAAAATCAATTCATTAGCTTTAGATCAGTTTCCATGAACTTTCTGTTGCTAGTGCCATAAATAAAACACAGCTGAATTTGATATTTGGAATGATTTTTGGTGATATATAACATGCTAATGTGTTATATATATATTCTGGTACATTCTATGAGATGAGCTTTATGATTAGGTACTATCTATTAAAGCATTTGAACTGCTTTGATAACAAACTGGTAAAAATAAACTCATCTCTGCTCCTTTCCTTCTTGGGTAAAATCATGAAATAGTGTGTATGACGTCAAGAATGCCTGAACAATCTGGTGTGGATGACATCATGTGGATCAAAACAGTATTGCATCTATAATATCACTGCTTATAAAGCTCTTTTGTACGTGACCCAATGTCAGAGCCAAGCCATTACACCTTCGGACATGGCACTAAGGTGTTCCAGGAAAAAAAGTAGACGTATAGATAATATACATCTACGAAAATACAGTTCGGAGTCTGTAATCTTTTGAAACAAATAATGAGAGAAATTGTTCTCTGCAATAACATATGTAAAATGAACTAGATTCAGAGTTTCTTGTTTGAGATTTGGACATTCGAGTGATTTGATTTTTTTTTTTTTTGGGGGGGGGGGGGGGGCAATCAGAAACGAATGTCAGCAATATTTTTTCAATGATACTTTGATCAACCAGTAACATTTAGACTTTTGGTAAGAAGATTTCTATTTTTATTTTTTATTTTTACTAGGCCAAGGCATTCCAGCAAGTCATGTGACAGTTTTTGAGAAACAATCTAAGTAATAAAAATGCAAAGCTGGGTTAGAAAATCTTATTTGCTGGCACTTTCTGCTCTTTTGCAAAATGAACAAAATAATTTGTGCACAAAAATCATACCACCAGTTTTAATGAGTTTAATAGTCATGCTGTTGTGCATGAAAGAAACTTATTCTGTTATATTTTATTATTAAGGTCTTGTTTCTGTTGTTGTTATAGTAGACCATTCTGGGGAACTAAACCACACATACAGCACAATTACTGGACACATTTTTACATTATTCACATTACTAAAAGATCAGATCCGAATAAAAAGGTTTTAATTTGCTCCGTATTTCCAGATAATAAAAAGTGTGTCAAAGTAACTCTTACAGGAATATAGTAAATCTCTTCTTCTCCATGCCGTCTCTTTCTTATGTTGATATTTGGACTGGGAATATTTGGTGGACTCTGTTTAAAATCTGCAAGCACCAGAAACAGAATGTTTGTCACTCAGGTTTAAAAGCACAATTGATAAGCTAACTCTTGAAATGCTTTAGTAAGGTGTAGGAAGTTGTCAGCTTTCATCGACTTACTGCGCTTGTTGGCACCGCCGTTTTTGGCCACACTGTCATTCAGGGCCTGCTGTTCCCTGAAGTGATCCTCGTCAGCTTTGCGGTCTCGTCCAGGACATGCGCATATACGACCCTCAAATGATCGTCTGCCCAACACTTGGCCACTGCAGAAATCATTGAGAATAGAACGTGTGAAATTTAAAGTCTTTTGACAAAACCTTATTGAAAAAAGTTTAAACTAAGACGAGACTTTTTTATGTTAGTGTGTCATAATTAAAGTAGATTAAAATTACAATAGAACAATTGAAACATTTCTCTAATGTTCAGGAACCCTGCTCTGCTGTGGTCTAGTCAACACACTGACCTTTAAAAAAATCATCTAAAAAGCCTTTGTATTCAAACCTACACTTACCACTGAGTGTTATTGGATAACATTACATACCACATATTAGGGTTGTAAATTTGAACATTGAAAATTTAGCAAAACGTAGGGTAGGAACCAAGCACAAGAGAGTTGAAAATGTCTAGTGCAATTTAAAAGAAGAGCCATGTTTGTGCAGACTGTGTGTTGCTGCTGACTTACTCTCTAGTTTCCAAAGTGATGATGATGAGGATGGGTCTCCTGTTCATCCCACCCACACAGCTGCTGTTGCACATAAAATTATAAAGGATGGTGGTAAACTCAGTCCCAACCTGAAACACAGTACAATATGTTTTGGGGAAATTAGTTACATCAATCTAACACTTTTTGATAAGTATCAGTTGTCACTGGTCAAGCAATTCCTTTAATAACATGAATTAACCACCAGAGGGAAGTATTGCAGTGTACTTTATGTGAAAAGAGACAAACGCGTGTTTTATTGCCCTCTACAAGCACACATGATGATGCCTGTTCATGCCTGCACATGTCCAGCAGCTTTATTTATAGATCTGCCTACTTCGAGGTACTCCTTTGAATTGTCTTGTTACTGAAAAGTGCCATATAAATAAACTTGCCTTGCCTGTGAAATTCTCTGTTTCTCTGCAATCAGCTTGAATAAGTAAGTTGTGGGTTTTGACTTGTTTCTTTTTTCAGGGGAAAATATAAAAACAGTAATTCGTCGCCACAGGTTTTCTCTTGCTTTTTCCTCCCTTTCCGTCTTAAGACTTTCCCCTCACAGGGGTATGCTGCTGCGTTTACAGTGAAATTCGGCAATACCCATCTGAAGGAGGATATATCTTCAAAGATTTTAAATCATGTGTTCGGTACTTAAGAATGCTATTTTTTATTTAGTTACTAAACCCCCGATCGTATCGTCCAATGCTGGGAGCACATAAATGGCATTCAGAGAGTTCACTCTGAACACAAAGTTTCCTTATATGCAGATGATTCATTACTATTTATTTCAAATCTCCAAATTTGTTTACTTTTTAGGTTGTCATTCCCTATCCTATTTTGTTACTTTATAGGTTAAAAGCTAATTATGCATGAAAGTAATGACAACCTCCTCAAATGAATAAATGTCATTTTTGTATCAAAAATGATAGAGATGATGAACCACCAACCTGAGGAGCCTCATAGGGCACGAAGACACTTTGTCTCCCAGTGACAGGATCATCCACATACTGACAAAGGTTGTTCCCCTCTACTCTGATTAGGTGACTGGCTGGGGCTGTTTGACCTGAGGGGACAATAAAGATTTAGTTTGTTTAATTTACATCAGAACAGCCTGTTCAGTATAAGTGCAAATAAACAAAACTGAGCATTTCCCTGTATTTTTTTTTTCCATTTTAGGTAGCATTACAATGTAGCTTTCGTCATATCTAATTTAAAGCTTGCTTGGTTATACCATCATTGAATTCCCGTCCAAGTTCATGATTGGGGCACCGTTTGACCACCTCCGTGACGTGCTCTGCCTTTTTGTAGACTGGCATGGCTCGGATGATGCTGCCATGAGGAGGGGAGGAGGACACCTTGGTCTGGATTGGGCAGGTTTTGGCAATTTGACAGTAGAGCTTCTTCAGTAAAGGAGAGTACTAGAGAGAAAAAAAACAACAACACAAAAGACATAAGAGCCTCTGAAATTAGTTTTTTTTTAAGTTTTAAGTAAAAAAGAAATTGAAAATGATGACCAGAAATGAAAGTGCTTTCTAGATCACATGTTCTGGAATCAGGCCACATGATGTATTATACTTAAAGGTGTAATCTGATAGCAGGATATTTTTCTTTCGCTTTGAATGTAAACTTGCAGCTTACAGTTGATGCATTTTACAATTTCAAAGTCTTTTACCTATAGGCAGCATTTACAGTGATTGTACAAACATAGGACATGATAACATCCGATAAATTACATTAGCACCTCTTATTAGTTGCTGATATTTTTCTAACAATGTTAGGACACTAAATATCAGTAATAATTTGTGGGGGGAGCCTGTTGGGTAGGCTGCACATGAAGCAACTCAATGGTTGTCACTCACTATATATAAAAAAAGGATATACAGTAGATACGAGGGGACAAACTTAAACTAAGAGTAGTGGTGCAGTATTTCTCCTTTAAAACTGTACAGAAATCCATCTATCCCTTCCTCCATTGTCTTTACCAACTTGTCCTTGCAGAGCTATAAGGGAGCTGGTGTCTATTTCCAGTGGTCGTTGGGCAAGAGACAGGGTACACCCTGTTGCACCACTGTGCAGCTCAACTATATTCTTCAATTAAATCTTACAAGTTGATCTCGCTAAAAAATACAAAAAAAAAACCAACAACTGTGGATCTGTGTTAAAGCCATTTGTTCTGTAATTCCTTAGTTTATCATCTGCACTTGCACGTGCATGCATGTTAGAGTGTAAGTGCCAGAAACAGAGGCCAAAGAAATACATCGCAAGAAGTAAAACAGACTTGGCATGTCACAACACTATGAACTTCCAGGAAAAACCAAGAAGTCTGTTCAATCTTGTGCAGACATGCTGAGACGTGCTAAAAAGCAAACGCCAGAGCCAATCATATAGGGAGGGATAAAGTACAGGCGGCTCTAGACCTGTAATCTACCGCATAAGAACATCAGGGTGGGAACTTTTTTTATTTCTATTTCATAGATAAAAGAAACAAAAAAAGGCACAAGGAGGAAAACTGTGATATATACCCACACAAAGGTTACTTTGAATAAAATATGTAAAACATAAACTATCAGCCGATACCCATCTTTCCATATATCTTTTATGGTTCCTCAAGAGAGATTGAAAATAGGCCAAATAATTCTGATCAGTTATGCAACCCTTGAAGCACTTGATAAGTCAAACTCCATGGATACAGTGTCCTGCATCCACTCCTACCGCTTGATGAAAGCATCTCCTAGAAACTGGAGGCAGGTTTGGAATTGGGCTTTTGTTCATTTTTAGCCTCTTTAGGTCATTTCTATTTAAAGCCAAAAGATATTTATCTTATAGCTTTTGGTTAACCAGTTATATTTTTTTCAGGTCCTTTGTCGTCTATATATATGATTACTTCTTCAACATTTTTTGGGGCCATCCCTTGAATTATTAAAAATGACACATTAACAAAATAGGCTAATACAACACAATGAAACTAATGTTGTTCTGATTTATGGTGGCCAGTCCTAAAACAACAGCCCACCCATAAAAGCCCTCTGTTAGTTTCACACACATCCATACACACACATAAAAAGAGAGCTGACTACCAAACTGTGCACACATGCCCTTAGCCATGAGCAGTGGAAGTGATGGAAATACCTGTGAACATTACCTGTTCCACCTAACTCTCCCTAACAAGTCTCAACGGCCCCTCCATATCGTGAATAAATAAATTTCTGACAGCAACCAAACATGCTATTTACGGGCTTTGGGGCGTTTTATGTCGATTCAATCACACAGGGAGGAGATGAACTATTGGTTTGATTTCTAACATGACTGAATGGAAAATAAATCTGAAAGATCAAAGTAATATGCCATAGACACCTAATAAAGAGCAATTAGTTAAATAATAAATAACTGACAAAATAGCATCAGGTGTGGTGACTAATTTCTGTACTTTTTCCTGCAACGTCTGTTAACAGTACAGTCATTTAGTTTCATGCTTTTTCCACATGGAAAAAATTAATTTAATGGGATTTCTGTGTTGTCTAAGATCCCCCACATCAGTTAAAAAATAATAAAGAACCTACAAGGGAAAAAAAGTGATTGATCATATTCTAATTTTGTGGGGGAAAAAACAGCTTCTTTTGCAGACCAATTACAATTCATTATTTCTTAGACTCTTGTCTAAGAAATGGTATATCAAATATGTTCATATATTACCCTGCAATTACATTAATATATTAATCACTTTTAAGAGATACTTAAGAGGTATTTGCAGCAGAGGAAATTTGAGAGCGAATTGAGTAAAGAATACATTTTCTTAATTATGCTGACCTAACATTAAACGTAATGACTGTTTAAAAAAACCGAAAACATTTTTGTTTTTATAATTCTAGAGTAGTTTATTCCTCAATCTGCTCACTAGAGCGTACATTTAACATCTCACAAAAAAGGGGCGATTAATGTGATCACAGGTTAAGCAACGATAAAACATCTGCTGTAACTGATGCGTATCTTCTTGTAAAGACAAGAGATCATGAGAGATTACTAAATCAGACTCTGTTTTAGAGCACAAGGCAGACTACGGGGAAGGAGCGAAAGATGGACGTAGAATAGATTAACTTCACAGGGATTGTTAAAAAGAAGATAAAAATAGGACAAATTTTAATACAATGCTTAAAAAAAAACTAAATAGAACCCTTCATAATATCCTGAACCAATACGTGATCAGTTTGTTAAACACAGCCATAGATTGAGGCATCCATCGTTTCTTCTCCATAGAGGACCAGTAGAGGCAGGTCAGGACAGGCTCCTGCAGACAAGGTGATAATTACCAGACCATCATCCATGTACACAAGCAGCAGCTTGCCTGCTGCAAATTCAGCTGAAAAATATTTAAAAAAAGCCTGCGCACCCTCAAACACACACAGGGACTTAGAACTGCCATGCATTGTGGAGGCTTCACATGTCCACATACTGGCTTTTCTATTTACTTTGTATTTATAAATCAGAGTGGAAAAGATACAATTTGCAGTTTTGTAAACGAAAAACGTAATTTTATGTATACTTTCATGTTTTGCATAGTTTCTCACAGAAATCAGTTTCACAAATAAAAGTGTTGATGTTGAGGAAGCTATTTAGTGGTTACAGAGCCCCAACCAGTGGAGTTTTTCATTTGGGCAATATGGCTCACCGCTCGGAGTAACATAATATCATGGGCAGCACGGGCACTCAAAGACAAAAAAATGTAAAAGAATTATCTGTAATTATTTAATTAGATTTCAGCTGCACCCTGGACAATTTTGCTTATTTGCATGTGCAGTCAATAGGGAGAGGGAGTCCCCCTGTGTGTTGCGCAATTACACTGCTCTCCTTGTCAGGCTAATGAAACTGAAGTTTGTAACTGATTCACGGCTTTGAGTCATAGCTTCCAATTTGCCGGTAAGAAAAAGTAAAGGGCTTTTTGATGTACTTTTAAGAAAACTGGAGAATGTTTGATTGTCTTTAGTATGAAATCTACAATAATTCCACTCCTTAAACTTGAACTGGATTATAAAACACTGAACTATGATTCTCTGAGAAGCAATTTGAGATGTTTGATGCCTCTTTAGTGAAGCACTGAAAAAAGTAGCATTTTCACTTCCTATTTTTAGAAGTGCGACCTCTTTAGAATTACACAAATGTGAAAGGCTGTCCTGAATTAGTCCGCACTGACTGTAGGTTCTTTAAAACACAGCCTGTATTTCATAAAACACCTTTTTCATTTCGGAAAGCTTCAAAATTTGACTTCTTAAAGCATTTGTCTATCAACATACAATAATATAGGTGCTGCAGGAAGGGGCTTCCTGGAGTGTTGTTCATGTATGAAAGCGCCCTGGCTATCACAGTCCGTCACTCTCAGGTATGAAGAACTGCAAAGTACCAGGCCCGGATATGATCCACGCCTACTGGCTGAGCCAAACACCAGCTGCTGGTTGACAGAACAATCGCCCTGGACTGAGACATTGACTCGCTGATGCACACCACCAGGATCTACAGCAGGGACATCAGAATGTCATTTGGGCTGGAGAAATGTGGCCGGATGGTGACAAGGAAAGGGAAGGTAATCCACACAGAGGGGATTGCACTCTCAGAAGGAAGAATAGCAGATGTTGAAGAGAGCTATAAGTACCTTGGAATACCACAAGCAAATGGTAACCACAAAGAGGCCACAAGGAAAGC
Organism: Fundulus heteroclitus; assembly: GCF_011125445.2. Lineage (NCBI taxonomy): Eukaryota > Metazoa > Chordata > Actinopteri > Cyprinodontiformes > Fundulidae > Fundulus > Fundulus heteroclitus. The sequence continues at coordinate 14,823,016 of NC_046361.1, forward strand.
AGTAACAGGCAAATACCTGCAACGAGTAAGGTAAGTTCTGAGAAGTCAGCTCAATGACAAGAACAAGGTCCGGGCAATCAACAGCTATGCCTTGCTGGATCATCAGATACCCTGCTGGGGTAATAAGTTGGCCAAAGGAGGAAATCCAGACCACTGATGATAAAACATGAAAGCTACTCACCATTCATGGTGGATTCTACCCCAAATCCAGTCCCCACAAGCTTTACACTGAGTGCAAAGAAGGAGGCAGAGGCCTAGTGACCATCAGAGCCACCATTGAAGATGAAACATCCAAGCTCCAAGAATATATCAGGAAGATGGCCCCAACGGATGAAGTGCTGAGTGAATATCTCAGACAATGGAAGCTGGAAGAGAAGGAACTGAAGGAACCATCGTGGGAGGAAAAACCTCTGCATGCGATGTACCACCGACAGATAGCTGAAGTGGCTGATATGCAAATCCTACCAATGTCTAGAGAGGGCTGGACTGAAGAACAGCACTGAAGTACTGATCATGGCAGCACAGGAACAGGCCTTGAGCGCCAGAGCAATAGAGATCCAGATCTACCATACCAGGCAAGATGCTAGGTGCAGGATATGCAAAGAGGCCCCAGAAACCATCCAGCATCTCACAGCAGGGTGTAAGATACTAGCAGGGAATAAATACATTGATCGCCATAACCAAGTGGCTGGTATAGTCTACAGAAACTTCTGTTCAGAATACCAACTGGAGACCTCCAGGTAAAGATGGGAGTCACCTCCCAAGGTGGTGGAGAATGAGAGAGCTAAGATCCTGTGAGACATCTAGACACGAATAGACAGAATGGTAATGGCCAACCAAGCAGACATTGTGATTATTGATAAGCAGCAGAGGACAGCCGTTGTGATCAATGGGGCCATCCAGAGTGATGAAAACATCAGAGGGGAAATACCAAGGGCTCAGGGAAGAACAAGAAAGAGCCTGGAAGGTGAAGACAACAGTGGTGCCCGTGGTCATCGGAGTACCTGGTGCAGTAACCCCCACTCTGGAGAGGGGATACTTGGAGAAACATCAGACATCTCAGTCCAAAAGAACGCAATCTTAGGAACATGTGGAAAATTATTTATGCACTTCTCAATAATCACTGGAAGAATATTTAAAATTTAGAGGCTTTCTTTGAATTCTGCCACACATCTGAATATTTGTATACATGCATACATTTACTACATCCTTCTGCTTAAGAATACATTCTCATATTTATTTCATCCATAGACTCTTGTGAAAAATATATCGGAGAGGTACTCCGTATAGAAGAACTCTCTCTCATCTACAGAGTTTTCCCGGATTTCATTGCTTGGCAGGGGGAGCCGTGGTGATGTGGCTGTGGATGATGCATTTGGAAAGAAAGGGAAGGATGTATTGTGCGAGACTTGTTGAGACCTGTGTCCTAACGGAGAGACGCTAATAGCTGGGAAGAGGAGCTCCTCACAAGCTGCAGTGAAGTACATGCTGGAGCCTGCATTTCAGGCGCATCATACACACCCCCACACACACCCCACTCCCATCACATACGGTTCTCATGCGCACACTCACACGTACACACACATGCTGAGTCTGAGTGTATGGAAAGAGGTCTTATAATTTGACAATGCTGAGGTGTTAGATCTCATTTCCAGCCGCGGTGACGCTCGTCTGCATCCAAGCCGAGGCATCATCTTTAAGAGGCAGGAGAGCGGCAGAGTTTCAGAGCTATTATCACTAATGTGTGGTGTCTTGACTAGACAAGGAGGGGGGATTACCAGGCTGGCTTAACATGGGCTTGGATAGGCTTATAGTGTGTGGAAACATTTTGAAAGATGGGAAAAGAGAATCGGCTCTTCTGTTCTCTGCCCTCTCGTAATGGCGGATCCGCACGTGTGCGGCCATAAATCTAACATTTTGTCACAACTGCAGCAGGACGGGGTTTAACACTAAAAGCTTGATCCAACAGGTAGCTCAATTTCTTGTAATCTCCAAAAGCAATGCTTTGCCACCCAGTCTTAGTGGGAGGCAATGAGCTGGGAAAGGAGGCCACTGATTATACTATAAATGCCCCATATTGGCATTCCCCACTACCTGGGGCTACAAAGAATGAACATAAAACTTAGATGGTAAACTGCATTCAGCAAAATGACTATATGTCTAAAATAAGACAAAATAAGACAAAGTTCCAATCTTTAGCTGCCCTCTTCCATTCACATATTTCCTCTCTTTGACCTTTAAATACAGAATGATGATCTGTGCCATTTTTCTGCTACTTGCTGTAAAGCAAAGCTAGCAGGTGTATGCATGTACAGTCCTGAACATAAATATTCACATTTTGTCACAAACTCTGATGTTGCTTCAGGGATTTTAAGTGAAGAGTATAACACGAACGTGCACAGCTACTTGTGAAAAATACAGTAAACGATATACGGCCATCAAGATTTTGCTTAGAGCAATTCTGGAACTAAACATGTTAGAGTCTCACAAGACTTTAGGCTGGATCAGAGGCTCATCTTTCAATAGGATGATTCTAAACGTGTGACCAGAGCTAGACTGGAATGGATGAGATCAAGAAGAAAAGAGGATGCTTTTTTGTTATGAGTTCTTGGGTACAATGAAATGTTGTTGCCGACATTTCCAAGAGCAGCTACAATGTCTAATAGAAGAAAATAAGACAGGTAAATAACACAAACATTTATAGAAAGAAATGCAAATAGCAACTAGATCAAAACAAATTAATGTGGTGGAATGGCCCAGTCAAAGTCCAGAACTAAGTACAACTAAGAATGCATGGCAGAAATTTAAAAATATGCTGTTCAGAGGCATTCTCCAACCAATCGGACTGAGCTTGAGCTGTTTTTAAAAGTAGAATGGGCAAATATGTTGGTCTCTTGATGTGCCAAGTTGAAAGAGACATACTATACCTCAAAAGACTTGCAGTGATAATTGCAGAGAAAGTTAGGCATAGAAAGTATTTAGTGGAGGGCTCAAGAGCCACAAATGAATGGCACAGTTGTCAGATTTTACAACATATGGACAATACAAAAAATGTAATGTGAAGGCATTATTACAACTATCCAATTTATACGTTCATGTAAAGATGGGGGGGGGGGAATTCTGCTGCATTCCTTTTCTTCTCTAACAGATCATGTGCTTTTGTGCATTTTTGTATTTCTTTTGGATTATTATTTACTTCTTTCAGTTTTGTATAATCACGTTTGTTATTATAGACTTATATTAAATATTCAATAACATCCAAAAAATACAAGAACATAATTAATTAATTTTACCTTGAAAAAGATTTTGAAAACCAAGAACCAGTTTATTTCCACTGCATGTTTAATGTGCAGCGTTGTGTTGGTCTGTCCCCTAAAATCCCCCCAAAACACACTGAAGTTTGCGGTTGTAACAGGACAATATTTATTTAAAAGGTTTAGGGAGTTCAATTACTTCTGAAAGGTGTTCTGAATGCTCCTTTTGTTCAACAGATTTCTATAAAACCGTCTTAACAGTGAGTCTATTTGTTTGGTTAAACAGTATTAGCTGCTTTAATGTTTAAGAGCAGTTCGTTTTTGATCACATTCTGATTTTGCCCTATCAATTTTATCACCAAGCCCAGAAGACGGAACAAAGCCTTATAACAGATTAAATAAGATTAAATCCCCTTGTTTCTCCTTCACTTTGATCCCCTTGTTTAATGGCAGTGGAGGCATTACAATAATCACATGTTATCTTCTCTATCCCCTTTTTCTGCTGGGTCATCATCTAAAGTCATTTTCCAGGCAAACACTGCTTTGTGTATTCTCTTGAGATGATAGTAAAACAGTTAAGCCCCCAGAGCAAAACAACAGTCAACCACACAGAACTAATGTTGTATTCTCTAATAAACAAAAAGTGAATTTGCCAACATTACAGATGCAAACCAAAGCTGTCAGGATGTTGTGTACGGGAACAACTTTACATTTTAAACTTCATATGTTTCAGTAACGAACCCATGATTTCAGTCAATTTTTCTTGACCAAAGCCTGCACTACTGTACCTGTGATCCCCTCTCGGTCATGGCAGCTCGCTGCTGCAGCTGACCCGGGTTTGGCTAAGGATTTCTTTCTGGTAAAAGGAAACTGGGGCCACTTTCTTACTCAGGAGGAGGGAATGTAGCAAAGTCAGTGACTCAAAGCAGTCAGCTGGGCTTCCTTAGATAGGCAACCTTATACCAACTGGCACCATAAGCTGAACTTGACTGCGTTTTATCATAACTAGGACCAAGTCGGAATATATGTAGTTAAAACTGAATCTGATCGGGCTGCGGTGAACTGATTTGACTATACTGTATATTTCTGAATTTGAGTTTAACTTTGTAAAGTGCTCCAAGAAGACATTTGTTCTAAACTGGCAGTATGTAAATAAACTAAACTGAACGGACTCTATTCAATCTTATGGTTATTTATGGTTGAATAGACTATCTTTATATAACTTACACAGATATTTTGCAAATTTTACCTTTTACAGACCCCCACACCAAACTTGGTATAACACAATAGATCCAAAATTCAGGCTAGTATACCTTGTATGATCATTATATATTTGGATATAGGGATAATTTTTCTCAGATGTTTTGGAATCTTTTCTAAGACCTTTTGTTTAGGGTTGGGGGGAGGGGGGGCTGTTTACCGCTGAAATATAAAAACAGTTTGGCTGGAAATGTTAACTTTCTAAAGACTCCATTTAACAGTGGTAGCACAAATCTACCTGTGTAGTGTTTCTTATTCATTCCAAGTGATCTGTTTAGCTTAGTAGGTTGATAGGCACACCAGGCACACTATAACGATATTTCATTTTTCTCGGCTGCAAATCCTTATTAAATTCTCGCTGAGAATAATTATTGATGAACTTTATCAAGTATCTGATGAATGAACCACATTTTAAAAGCCAGCAGAGGAATCCATACTTGGTTCTTTGCGTTTTTTTCATTGTGTTTGAATTGTGTGAACGTAATGTCGCTAAGATGATTTAAAGGGGACAAAGGGGATGCTAGACATAATTTTAGCAAAGGATAGAAAGCAAACCTTTGGTCGCCAGAGGTGACAGCCATGAGTGCGAGCTAAGATGGGGAAGAAGGAAAATACAGAGAAAGAATAGCAACGGGTCAAAGACCATCGCTCTAATGTCCAAAGGGGGATCTTCTTACATCACTGAGGACTGAGTGAAGGAGTCCATCACGCATGGCTACTCCGAGCAAACACACAGCCCCCGAGGACTTCAGTCTTACACACAGGGTGAGGGAAGAGCAGTTTGTCTCTTGTTTCTCTTGTTTCAGGGAGGTCAACTGGGTGACAGTCGGAGGTGACACCTTTCCAGCAAGGGGCTTCTCATTGGTTCATGACAAATTACGCAGCTCCCATTTCACCTGTCTCTCAGCACTGTCACATCACCTTATACTCCTTTATGCTACTAATGTAAATATCCCTGTTTAGGTTTTTCTGAGGGTACTTACTCAAATAGAGATAAAACGATTAAGTTTTTCCTGGCTGACACCAATTTCCACTTCTTCTTTTTCTTTGTTCTGACCTGCTGATTCAAGTTTTGACAGATTTTGATTTTTTTAATGGTACTACAAAAAAAAGCTACAGGTTCTTTGATAGAGGTAGTAGTTTAGAATCCCACAGAAAATTAAGGTATTTCAAAGTTATCCCTATTTAGCCATTGAAATGTTGGTCTGAACCTGTACCTGAATTCTGTTAAACTCAAAAAACTGCATCAAGTACAAGCTGTTAGTTGATGGGTTTATAGACAAAAAATGGTTGGACTTCTTAGTTTTGCTGCACTTCATAAACAGTAAAAAAAATTGGTTTACTTCATTTGACCTGCTGATAATTGTCCAATTCTGGTCTCTGGCTGATGGATTGGCACTTCTTTAAACTCTGCTACTAATGGGTCTTATTTTAACCAACAGTGTGATTTATTGCATATCAGCAATAAATACTTTTTCTGAATCTATGTTTCATGGAAGGCAATTACAGGATGAAGGTACAGGGCTGTAAAGGCTTGCGCTACACAGCTTGAGAGATTTGACCTGACAAAAATCCAAGTCATATCAAGTCGGATTTCCCATGATGCATGTCTCAACACGGTCAAAGTTTGATAGTGTAAGTCTTATTACCATGTTGCCTACTACAACACTTCTTTGCCACAATTCTTTGATGTATATTAAGTGCCATTAATTTAAAAATGTTACAAATTTTAATTCAGTTGTTCTGTATCAGTTACACACAATTACCATAAATTAAAAGTTCAAAGTTCCTTCGGACCAGACATTCCCTGCTGTGTTCATCAAACGGATTTCTAAATTTTGTATAGAAGACACGATAAATCACTAAACCTGCTTTTGCTTGCACTCAACACGCCTGCACATGTGCTGGCTGGGGTGAGTGTGTGAGAATGAGTGTCTCTGTGAATATTGATGAGTATGTTACTAACACTGAGACAGAAGGACAGAAAGCTCCTGCATGCACGGACATAGTAGCTGCATGTCAAGGCCACAAACTTGTGTGTGTTTGTCTACTCACGGTCCATGTGGCGGACTTGGCGGTGCTGGACTGCTGGAAGGACACCTGGAAGGCGTGCGGCCCCGGGTAGTCGGTGTTGGAGGGGATTGCTGGAGCAGGGGACAGACCCTCGAAGGTGGAGTTGGGCTGGGAGTAAGGCGAAGGGGTGGGCACGGCCGACGAAGACGTGTTCTCGGAGCTGTAGGGGCTGGCGGACGTGGCGCGGCTCCCCAGGCTCTCCATGCTGCTGCTCAGCAAGTTGTACTGGGACTGGGGGGAGAAACGAAAAGTGAAGAGAATGAAATGGGTAAAAAAAAAGGGAGGGAGCAGGAAGGCAGAGGGAGGACACAGGTAGAGGTGCGAGAGAGACAGAGGTTTTGGAAGCTTAAGGGAGGTCGGGTTACATTGCAAAAGGGACATCTGTGTGTGCACTGCGTGTGATGCTGCACGTGTAAATGTCTAAGTAGGTATCCACATCCAATATTGCGTATTTTTGAAGAAATGTACACATCATAACACTAAAAGTTGGGTACAAAAGAGTGTCAGTTGTACAGAGGTCCCTCCAGCAGCTTCCTTGGGGGCTACATGTTGCATGTTGTAAGACATGGCGTGGTCTGCCTAAGTACTTGCCATTTCACATGTTTTTCACACGCTGCTGAAGAGCAAAGATTAGATGCATGCACAAGTAACTTTTAATCCTTTCTCTTAGGCCCAAAACCAGCTTTATGCAAACTATCTTGTGATTTCTTGCTGCAGTAGTCGCACACAGAAAAACAAAATCAAAAACTGACATACCGCAAGAGCCAACAAGTCCACCCATTCATTTGCCTGACGAGAACTAATAACATTTTCTTTATAGATCTTCGATTGTCTCAATCCATACAACTGAGCTAAAGAAACTGCAAAATGTATCACCAAATTAAAACCAAAATAATCCACACTGCCAAAACAGATTTCTTTTGTTTCTGTATTGTTCACATGTCAAGAAACGACATTACAAACATAACCTACCAGCCAGACAAAATAAATTATTTTACCTTCTTTTTCACGTAGTACATCCTCTAGAGCATTCGTCTCATTTGTCAAATCTTCAGCCAGTCAAACGTCCAAACACGAAAGAGCACCGCAGAGTACAGGAGCATAGCCTATAACCTCAGACCTCAAGCAAGGTGTGCATCATTGGACATGTTCTACTGCACACCCACAGACACATGTGCTGCCAGGACAGGGGGAAAAAAAGGTGAGGACTGGTGTGGAGAGAGAGGAACGATACACTGAGATGAGGGGAGAGAAGCTGAGAAGGAAAAGAGGGATGGGAACCCAAAAAATGGTACGATATTCTAATTATGGCATGCCCGGACATAGACGGCAATGCTAGGGTGCATGTACACACATGCTCCGAAACACCTTGTAAAGGCCTACTCTAAGTCAACATTGTCTGGTCTGACATAGAGAGCAAGATAGAGAGTGTGAGAGAGGAGAGAGAGAGGGGGGTGGCAGAGACAGAGAGGAACAGAGAGCGAGAGAGAGAGAGAGAGAGAGAGAGAGAGAGAGAGACGGACAGAGAGAGAGAGAGAGAGAGAGGGGAAGAGAGGAGGGAAGAGAGGGAGAGGAAAAAAGCAAAACACGAAAGAACAAAAGTTCAAAGGTCAGAACCCCCCACTTTCTGCATTGTCTATCCATTCTAAATAAGAATCAGAGTAAGCATTACTGGCCAAGTCTGTGTGCACAAACAAGGAAGTCAAATTCCTTGTTTGTGCACACAAACTTGGCCAATAAATCCAATAAAGTCAACAAGCAGTCAGGCGGTCAGCATTCTCAGAAACAGAGAGACTAGGACAACTTTGCAAGCATGAAGGTGTGAATCAACATCAATCATGTCAAAAGCTGGTTCAGGCAAATTAAAAAGTTATAGAAATTTCAGGCATAAACTGAAGGATTTAAATCACTTAACTGTTTTTGTCAAAACATCAACTATCCAAACCTTTAAAGATATTTATTTTCAAATAAACTGGACCTTATGGAGGATATATGAGTTTTATTCTGAAAGCACAAAGGGCATTTCAAGTTTTTTTAAAAACTGATTTACTCACATTTCTTTGAAAAGCAGCTGAACTGCAATAGAGAAGAGGTGGACCTGAAGGCATCTTCTGTATTTCCCCTTTTCAAACTCTATTCCTTAACGTTTCACATTTTCAGTTCTGTTTGTAAGAATCAAGACTCTTTTATCATCACCATGTGTTACCATGGTGAAATTACCTTTGAGGCAGACACCAGCTTGGGACGTAAACAAATAACATGACACGCATGCACAGCAGACTTAGTATTTACAAGTTGTTGTTTTTGCCCACACATTGGAGCATGCAAGTTTGTATCTGAGTCTGAGGGCTCTGATATCAGTCCATTTGCAAGTGATATGAGCCATGTTATATGGATTAGTCCCTCCTCCATGAATCTCAAGTAATGAGGTAATTTAAGCAAGAACTTAAAGGTTGTTATTGTTTTCTTTTTGGTTTTCTATCTATGTACTGTAAAGCATATTATATTGGATTGCCTTGTCTATGAATGGCAATACAGGAGGCAATGAAATTACTTGTTAAGCAAAATCAATAGTACTTTATCACAATGGTTGGCTTCAGATGATCATTTTGAGAAAAAAAAGTCACGTTTTATTTGTGATGAAATGGGAACTTGAAAAATTGTATGTCTTGTTAAAATGTGCTCACATGTCATATGCAGTGTATTGAGAAAGTATGTTCCCTTGAACTATTCCTGAGTACAAATTCAGCCCCCCTGAATCTATATTGCACATCATCCTGGTTGTGGCACCATCATACAGTGGTGCTACAGTACCTTCCTGTCCTCTGCAGGGACAGGAAAGCTGTTCAGGAAGGATGGATGGAGTTAATGCAGAAAAGTTCTGCAAAAAACAAAAACAAAATAATAAAAAAAATTTAAAAAAACTGTTAACTGCTGCAAGCAGGGCAACAATCCTAAAATTTCAGCCAGAGCTTGAATGCCAGGGCTTAGATCAAAGCTGATTTATAATTTAGAATGACCCAATCAGAGTCTAAAGCTAAATTCAATTCAGAATCGATGGTAAGAATTTGCAAAGAAGAATGTGCAAGAACTTAGAGTCCAGATGTGCAAGGATGGTGGTGACATACTACAAAAGACTTGCAGCTGTGATTGCAGCAGATGGTGGTTCTGTAAAAATATTTACGCATGGTGGCTGAATATAAATGCAAAGCATACTTTTTAAAATTTTTACTTGTGATAAATGTAAAACCTCATACTTTTCATTCCACTTCAATTATTTATTACTTTATTAAAATGTCTCCATTAAGACCAAAGTGGGCCGAGTCAAATTTCTTGTCTGTGCGCACAAACTTGCCACATAAAGCTGATTCTGACACATGCTGTGACTTTAATTCACCTACAGTATATAACATGTATATGGATGTGTTTTTTTCTGAAGATTATTGATTAAATAAAGCATGTCAACTCACTTTTGAAAAGCTATCCGAAAAAGAGCCGTACTTTTCCAATTTATTTCCATTTTTTTGTAAGATACACCTATTTCAAACATTGACTTAGTCCACCATAACCTTTCACCTTGTAAAACTTTCCATTATGGTTTTCATTTATAGGATCTCAAGCACTGTCACGCACAAATGTGTCTTTTTATTCTACTGAAAACAAAGATCGGTGCCTAAAACTTAACACTAACTGTGCATGTTAAGTGTTGGCGCTTGCATCCAAACATTGACTCACTGACTTTTAGTTAAATGCTGTGCAGCGTGTCGGAAAAGTCAGCTCCTGAGGAGACAATGACAAATACTAAAACTGTTGAGCTTCTTGAAAAACAGGTAATATTTACAGAGACAGAGATTTGCTTGCATGTCCTCCTAAAGTACAAAGCAAATAGCACCTATACTGATGTTTGCCTTCTTATAAATGGAATATAAAGAGTAATTGTGATGTCCCTCTAATGTCTGTTTACTACTTAACTCTATTATTAAAGAAGCTTTTGGGGCACAAAAGAAGTCCAGGTGTATGTGTCAACAGCAAAAAAAAAAATATTTCACACACATACTCTCTCTATTTCTCTCTCTCTCTCTCTCTCTCTCTCTCTCTCTCTCTCTCTCTCTTTCTCACACACACACACACACACACACACACACACACACATACACACACACACACAGACAGACATGCTTGCACTCCCAGGTGCTCTCCATGTTAATACCTGAACTGAATTCACAACAAGTTGTAACAAGAGCTAAAACCTCCAATGCAACTGTGTGTGCAAATGTGTGTGTGTGTGTGTGTGTGTGTGTGTGTGTGTGTGTGTGTGTGTGTGTGTGTGTGTGTGTACGTATTTCCCATCTCAGCATCATGTGATGTCCCCTGTGGGCAGTCATACTTGTTGCTGCCACTCAAAGCCAAGCTTAAAGGCTGAAAACATTGAGAGAGGAGGATAAGCCTGTCACAGCTACCTTTGCTTGTCCGGGTGAATGAAACACAATAGATCCAGGGTAAAATAACTATCACTTGTTTTTACAGCCACTGATTATATCGAATCCTGTCATGATATCAAACAGCATGACCACTTTAAACGCTTTCAACATTGCAGAAGCAAGGTTTTTTTCCACATGCCTCTGTCGGAAGGAGATACAAAACAACTGAAGCTAAACTGCTTGAATGAACAAAATGACAATGTTTTAAAAGTGCAACCTGCCTAAATTGTGTTTAACTTTGCCGACGCAAGCATGTGTTATACAGGTATGAGGATAAAAACGAGGTAAGTAGAGAACGGTGCGCAACAAGGTTTCCCCCTGCTGGAAAAATTAGGCTGAATGCAAATCTATGTTGCACAATGTGACGTCCTTTTATCAAACACAAGTAAAAGGAGATATTATTTTAAATTACAAAAACATAATTATTAAAATCCTAGTTTTCCATAACTCATAGCACTATAAGTGATGTAATGTAGATGAAAGCTAATAATAGAGCTTTTTGACAAAATCAAAAAAATAACAAAAAGACAAAAGAGCATATTTTACTACATGAATATAAATAAGGGGTGCACATGATATTAAGGAGCCCAGTGGATGCCATGAAAATATCTCTTATACCGTTATACAAACAGCAGCAGCCTTACAAATTGATGCAAGCCAGAATGGATCCATGCTTCCATGTTGTTTACTTCAAATTTGTATCTGATTATCTGAATTTTGCAGCATAAATTGAGACTCACAGGTTTGTAGTGTTCTGCTGTTGTAGTTCATCTGCTTCGAGGTTCAGTGTGTTTTTGGTATTTGGCATACCTTGGTTCTAAAGAGCGGTTATTTGGGCTATTGTTGCCTTTCAGCCATTTCAAACCAATCTGCATGTTCTCTTCTGACCTCTGATATCAACAAGCACTTGCTATTTTGTTTTTCTTTTCCGGCCTATTATATCTAAACCTGAGCTATGCTTAAAATCCCAATAGGTCAGCAGTTTCTGAAATACTCAGAACAGTCAAGAGCGGGAAGATATGGACAAAACTTTTATCACAATATATTTCTTAGTTTCAGTCGATACAATATCGATGTAAACAAAATGAAAACCTCAGAAAGACTGCCAATAATGCCCACAACAGATGCCTGTACTTGTTTATGATAAAATTATCTTGCCATTTTTATAAAACTCCTCCAATATAACATTTTAGAAATATTTGCTTTAAAAAATAAAGTGTACAACTATATAAAAGCCGGAATGTCAGTCAGTTACAAATGCTGTTTTCATAGACTGTCATGTATTTTGAAATATTGGAAATGTCATATCACCGTTATTGAATAAAGTTATATTGCAATAAATATATTGATATAGAATTATTATCCACCCCTAGAACAGCCTATCCCCAACAGCAATCACGTCACATTCAAACTCACCTAAGTCCCATGTCTTTACCTTTTCTGATGCTCTGTTTGAATTTCTCTGTTCACCTCTAGATGCCTAAATGCAATTAGTTTCTGGAAATGTGATTGGCCTATTTGCCAGTTGCGTAAACTAGAAATTAATTATGAGTACCAAATAAAGTGGCTGGTGAATATACAGTATATAACAAGTAAGAGCGAGGAAGAAACAGGCATTAGGCCACATTTTACAGCCTGTTACTGTTTCTTCTGGCCTGTAGGCCTACCATGATGCATGCTGGTCCAAACTATGCCTACTGAAAATGCTTCTTGTAACTTTACCTGGCTCACATAAATTAATGCAAAACAACAAAAAATTAACCATGCAATCAGCTCACAAGTAACTTTTTAAAACAAGAGTAGACAGTAATCCAAGCCCAAATCTAAAAAAAAAAAAAAGATTCATAAGAGAAAAGAGTATTACTTAATTGTAAGCATGCATTCATTTTTGCTGGATTTTAAAAGCCCAAATCCAAATAGCGATAAAAATCCATTTACCTCACACATTTTTATCATCTGTGCAATTATTAAACATTTAAATACAGGGATGCAATCCAGAACACTGCACAATGTTTCATACAACCGCTATACAGACATCTGCACCACAATTTTCAAACAAATCAAACTCAATATGCGCTTCTGTAAACTTGTAGAAAAAAAAAAAAAAAAACATACCACATCACACAGCATCGTGAGGCTCCTGAAAAGGTAAACCTGTCTCTGCAATGCTTCTGCGGTCAGGTGTGATCGTAACATCTGACTTCTGCACAGCCAGGTGACCCAAATGTGCAGCCGGACATGATGGAGGACTGGAGGCGCCCTGCCTCTTTCTCCTCCACTTCCCTCTCTCAACTTGGCCTTCCTTTACTTGCTTTGCATCTAACAACAATCTAACATCAAATTCTCGCCCCGCCTCTTTTTTTTTTTTCTTCTTCTCTGTCATGACTATTCATTAACCACCCAGGCAGGTCCAGGCTTGCCCACTTAAAGGTGACATGAGACCAATATTCAAGATCGGAAGGGCACAAAAAAAGGGGTGGGGTTGGAATTCTGATTTTTAGACAGATTTATAGAAGTTACAAGATGAGCCGTGCCAAGGTGAGCCCTTCAACCATTCCCCCCATATTAAAAGCAAAATTCCTTGCTATTTTTTTCCAATGTATATGAAGTTTAGCAAGTGCCACCTGCAGAGCGTTCACCTGCAACCTTACTGTGCTTGCTTGTTATTGCGTCCACACATGGACACACACTATCTAACAGATGGCTCTGAAGTACGGGGCTCCGTGGGATTTCATGATCCCTCCCCCAACACACACTTCCACACACCACCCCACAGTCCCAACAGGTTGCTCAGCAGAGAGGCAGAGAGGGAAAAAGCTGCTGAGAAGAGGGAAACTATACAGGAGGCAAAACTGTCTGCGTATAACAGGGACATGGAGGGAAAAAAAACAAAAAACGTTTTATGTATTGAAAATAATCTTGCATAAAAATAAACAAAAAGAAATAGATCGCTTCTGAAAATGAAAGCAAAATCATGCTCCTACCATTACATTGTCGTTCATGTCTCTGATGTGATAGACGTCCATGGAGACCTCTGCACAGTTTCGGTGGTTCCCTGGAGCGCTCGTAGAGGCCGCCGGGTGTTCACTCCGCTGGCTGTTTGTGGGGAGCTCATAATAGGTACTGTCTGGCTCTCTGGGAGGACAAAATTAGTAGGAGATATGAAAGGTCACAAATAAGTAGAATTTTGAGAAAACAATTCTAGCTTTAGTGTACTGTAGTTTCACATAAATGATTGGTGGTTTTTTTTTTAAACATGTTTTATAAATCTAAACTTAAAAAAAAAAATCTAGAATCCATGTCGAGGAATCAAGCTCCACCAGCTTACATGTTGTGGTTTTCATGTTGGTCTTAATCCAAGCTGATCAGGATGGCATTATGCATTCAAAATGTTCCTTTTAAGTTTAAGGAAGTACATTTGAAACTGTGTTTAAACGAATCTCAGTTCAGGGTAAAACAACCCAGTTCAGATTGTGTTTTTTAACAGCTCAAGTTGAAAAAAAAAAAGCTCTTTGGTTTTAAGTACCAAATAGCAAACTTGATCCGGTAATACCAACTTTGTCATCATTAGCCTGCTGTGTTGTAAAGCCATATCTTCTTACAATCAAACATCTCTAATGACTGGACATCACAATAAGAAGAGCTGCAACAGGAACATAAGTCTTTTTTTTCTCTCCAAACGTTTATGTGACCCTCTGATAGAATGACGCTCTGGGTGGCGTGCCAAATCCCCCACATCAAAAACCACAGATGGATTATTAGAACAATTTAGATACAAATGAAACAAATTTGGTTTATAATAAAAAGATAACTTGTATTCCCCATCAAAACCCTATTCTATCACCAGCCACATAAAAGTGGAAGCAGCATATTTGTTATATCTATACAATGAATCTCCATAAAAAGAGTGACTAAAAAAATGTCAGTGTAATGACATCATGACAGAAGTAAAGCAGTGATGAGCAGAATTTCACTTACAGAGAGCTCCACAGGTGCTCTAAGGTGCCTCCCTCCTCAACAACAGTGGACTGGGACATCTTAAAGGATGGGCAGTCTGGTGACGCACAGATCGCTCTGCAAGCCACAAATATCTATGATTAAGTTTGTTTTATGGATGCTGAATATTTACACTGATATCTGAGTATATAAACATAAACAATACAGAAATAAAAATAATTTTAACATTTAAATATCCAAACTAGTGTGTGGTCCCTTTTAACAGCAAGGTTCTCAAATGATGGTAAAAATACAAATGGTGTTACTTGGTCTGCAAGGACTGGACAATATAGAAAAAAACATCTCAATAAAATAAAAATCATACTGCTCGATATTGATAATTGTTAAAAAAAATCAAAACATATTTAAAGTGCAGCCCTGGCCATTTTATGCTGTTGCTTGATGACCTATTTTTCTTAGAAAAATTACACACAAACACTGCATTCAAATTCATCCCTTATTCAACCAACTTTTTACCAAAACTGTAAGTTTTTAAAAAAGAAAAAAAGAATGCGTGCTCTCTGAACTCTTTAAAGGGGCAGAGCATTCCTGGGTCTGTGTTTATCATTGGTTGAGAGGATGTAATGACTGTAGTACATGATAGACTAGAATGCAAATGGAAGGAAAACTGTTTATGAACCCTTTTTTTCTATCGCACCACACGTCTGCAGATTGCTATATATTGTTATTGAGTCATTGTCCCCAATAACAGCAGACATCAAGAGACATTTTAGTAGGAGTTGTTGGCGACATGAAAGCAAACTAATTAACTAATGTAAAGCTTAGATGCGTAGATTAGCTAAAAACATGAAATTTTCATGCATATCAGTCTTTGCTTCATCATAAACTTCTTGAAACAGAAGTTTGGTGGAGAACATGTCAAGAACTTTATTATATACAAACTGAGGTGTAGACAGTGAACCAGGAACAAGTGCTGAGGGTTCCTGGGGTCCAATTACCTCAGAAGTCAGAATTTGTGTTTAGATATGACATCAAGCCCAACTAAATTGTGTTACAGATCGGGATTCAAAAACTATTTGGGTTTGCTAACTGATATGCTCAGCAACCAGGCTGACAAGGTATTTATTTGAACTTTTAAATGCATCAGCAAAATGTTTACCAAAAGACGTTATACAATGTGAAAAAAAAAAAAAAAAACATATTCACACTTTGGCACATCTTTATCCCATCTGTGATTTAATGGGATAAAAATATTAACATTTTGTACATTTTCTTTTTGTAGCTGTTACCAAGTTGTTTAACCAAGGCAGCCATATTGGATTTTGGAGTGGGTTGGTCAGAAGCTTGGTCAGACTTTACCACATGTTTGAAAGCCATCCTCAAAGCAAAAGTGGAATACGTGGCAGTCCTGTTTCACTATTGTTGAGAGAATCCTAAGTTTCTCAATAAGTCTAACAAACCAAGATTTTATTTCAAAGAATCTGGAATATCTATAAAATATTTTAGTCCTTGACTGAGCCACCTATGTCATGTGTTTTAACCCATAAAAATGATTGTGTTTTCAACAACAATATAAACAATATAAAGCTTTCACCAATCACAAACATGTTCAGGTTTGTCCAGTCTAAGTATTTTAGATTTTGAACGAGAGGATTAAATACAGTCTGGATTCCTTAACAAGAAACTAGGTGACCATATAATTTAGCTCCAATTAATTGAACATTTGAATTAGAAACCAACTACTGTGAACTTGAGCAGCATGTTGAGGAAGGCCTTATTTTCTTAGGTCTTTCTCAGTGGACCATACAGACATACGCCCCATTAACCTGACATCACAACAGAGCATTTATTGGTGAACCTTTTTTGCCACCCCCAAAAAACAGTTACTTATATAAACCATTATTAGCATGACTAATGAGAGTAATGCTGTGCTACTATTGTATTTTTAAATGGCTGTTTGTAGTCTACGGTGGTGCATGAATAACGTATATAGAAAGTTTTAAAAGCAGTAAACTAGAGGAAGGGGTGCAACACACACGGGAACATACAATCAGGCCCTCATTCAAGTGTGATTGCACTTATGTTGTCCCAGCAAGGTGCCACTGGGTACCAGGGGACCACAGCGAGTCCAGGCCTGCCTGGCTTATTCCGAGGGGAAGCCTCCTCCTCTGTCTCTGAAATCCACATCCTCCTGTCCTCTATTAATATAACGACTCCATCACACACACTCGGCGCAAAACCCTACGCAGCTTCACCAAAGCACTCCAGGTGGTCCTGAACAGATTTGGATCACACCGAACCAAACTATGCACTGACGTTTTATTTTTTAGCGCTATTTCGCCTTTATTATGTGAAAAAAAATTACGCGGCTCACCTATTAGTTCATTGAGTTAGAATAGTTTCCTGCGCGTTAAAGACGCAAACAAAGAGCAGGCTTACCGCAATCGATGATGACTTGGTGTCTCGACTTTCCGTTTAGTCTCCAGTTTGTATTGGCAGAAAATGATCGCAGTTATTATAACCTGAAATTCTGACGGACATCGTGGGTCGTGAAAGTTTATTGAAAGCAGCGCAGCAGCGTCACGTCTCCTTAGAAACCCCCCCAGTGCAGTTATGTGGGACTGCGCAAGACAAAAAAATAAAGACGCTGGATCTGGAAAATGCATACAGGGCCAAAAAGCCTAAATACATCCTTAATCTTATTGATTTAGCAAATTCTACGATTTTTTTTTTTAAAAAGCGGCAAAAGAACTCTCTGTACAGAACAGAGGGCCTTTCACTTTGATCTGTAGCAACATAATCGATTGAAGATACGCAACTCAGTAAACATCTGCGTGGATGGCTGAACTAAAAAAAAAAAAAAGTATATTTTTCCCCTATATCATGAGATCATTCAACGGAATACGGTGAGAAAGTCTGAATTGCAGATAGACTGCAGCAGCTGGATGGCTGCAGGTTCCCGCTGTTCCTGCAGAAACTGCCGCCGCAGAAACAAACACAGACCCCAGGTCAGATTGTCGGTAAGAGCAGGTGGTTTGAAAAAAAAAAAAAATGTTAGAGAAGGGCGAAACGACGCTCGTTTACAAAAATAATTAGCTATAGGCAGTAGTATTCATGTTTGTGTTTTTAAGCTATATATATATATATATATATATATATATATATATATATATATATATATATATATATATATATATATATATATATATCTATATATATATATATATATATATATATATATATATATATATATCTATATATATATATATATCTATATATATATATGCGTGTGCCTATGAGTGTAGTTTGAAGTAATAGGTAAAACGCTGTCCTTAATTGTGCAAACGTCACACCATGTCGTCTCTTTGTGCATATTTTGCGTCAATCATTTAAATTAAACTTTGTCCGTAAAAAAAATTCTGTAAAAATGTTGACCGGTCTCTTTGCGTTTTCACTCCACGGTTACAGCGACCATGACAACAAACTATACAAGCACATTGTCTTCCCAAGGGCCATTTAGTGCAAAGCGAAAAAAAAAAATCCCAGTCTCAGATGAGAAGAAATTAAATTTAAAAATTGTATTAGACACCATCCTGATAGGCCCTGGTGACTTATCTTTCTTTGGAGAATTAGATGCGCTGTTCAGGGTGATGTGCTCATGTTTGATATCATTAATAAGTCAATTGTTTTATCATATTTGGCCGCTAAACGCCAGCTATTAGTTTATGTGAACTCTGTAAATGATTTTAACCAAGGCCAAGATATAAAAAAACAGGCTCTCGATTTTCTTTTTTTTTTCTTTTCAAATCCCACATTTAACCGAAACGAATCCATATTACTTGATGTGTGACGTTTGACAAAATCTGACCTGTGTTTATTTGCTCTAACAATAAGCAGTAAACTAGGCAATAGTAATGCACGATATGGAGTCCTAATCAACAGTTATCATCAGCGCAATAATTTGAAACAGTATAAGTATAATCTTAACCAGCTTTCCAGAAGTCCGTTTATACATATATATATATATATAAATTTTAAACGATCTAAACAAATGCTGAAATATGAGGAAATAACAGGCCTACCTGAAGGTTACTCTTATTCCGATCCAAGCACCCAGGAAAGATGTTGCACCGATCACCTGTCTGTTTATCGAGCATGCCAAGAAAGTGACCCTCCATAAAAAATCGCAGCATGGAAAAAGCAAACAAACAAAACATATATTGACCGAAAACAGCTGTGATAAGAGAGGGACACCTTCATTGACTTTTCAGAGAAGCACTGGAGACTGGAGGAAAACTGATTTGCATCCTCTTCAGAGAAGTGATGGCTTTACTGATCGAGATCCGACGAGAAGGAGGTGAAGCGTCTTTTTTTGCGCTGAGGGAAGCAGAGAGGCGGTATAGCGCGGTTTGGCCGCACACAAGCGGGAAAAAACCCTCGTCAGTTCCTAAGTAAACACAGATTAATGTCCCTCTCAGAATATAAACATATTGGTTGAATATTCTATTGCAAAAAGGAATTAATGAAACAGTTTAAAATGCAATAAACATAAATTAGACCTAATTATTATAGGCCCGCGGGCTATAATACACTGTTAAATCATTACTTGGAAGTATTATATTAAAATTTATTTGCCAGTTAGGGAAAAAATAACACTTTTGTCAATGCGTTTCTTTTAACTTGATACACGCGGGCAGATTCTGACAATGGGGCGGCAAAAATAAAAACAAAACAAACAAAAAACGAAGACAGAGGATATTGAACTACCCTTCCCAGAAGGCGATACGGTGGAGGCGGACGCTGATTGGGCGCTACTCGGGTGACGTTTTACGTTCAAAGAAACGAACCCAACAACAGTCGGATTAATAATGTGAACCCAACGCTTCCACACGAAGAAAAATAAATAAATAAAGATGGAATAAACACAAGCTTCTCTGGATGGCTTGTAGAGGTCTGTGCATCTGGCGTTTTGTTAAAGGAAGGGACGCTGCTGATGTCAGGAGTAAGTGTCGCTTCAACATTTGAGACGGTTTGCTCACACGGCAACCGCTAAGTAGAGCTACATGCTAGCAGCGAACGAGCCCAGTTACAGCTAGTTTAGCAGAAGCTTCTAATGGCTTATGTTTGCAGTTCACGCCTCCGTGTCTGTTTTAGTGGGTTGTGAACAAATGGAACTTTATCCAAACAAAGAAAAAACGGTATTACTAACGAGGTTGATGCTGTTATCTAGTCGAAATAACATGTTTAGCTTTTAGTGTCAGTGCTGACGGATGTTATGTTCAGAAACTACGTCGTTTCAGTTTATGTGTGAACGCGGTTGCAATTTTACTGATTTGGGTCATTTTGAGTGGAAAACTTTAAGCTGCTTGATGGGTTAAGTGTAATATTTTGATAGGCGTGTGGCGCCATCAAGCGGCAACACTAGAACACTACAATGGTTAAATCGGTTGATGATGTAAAGACACATTTTTTGTGTACGCTTTCAAGACTGAATGCAAACTCTGTGTTCTCTTTATAGGAGCAATCGTGGGCGCAAAATGAATTTCTCCGAGGTCTTTAAGCAATCCAACCAGCTTTGTAAGGTTTCACCTAATGGCAAATATTTGGTAAGCCTTTGAACTGATTGCTTTTATTTTTTCACTAATGTTTGCTATGGCAGAAATATCATGTTATACGTAGGGTCTTTTATAGGGATGCACCAATCAGCCTTTTTCTGGCAGATGTCGATTTCCAATTTTCTTTGAACTCTGACTCGCTGAAACTTATTTTGACTGATTCCTGTATTTTCACCAAGAGATAAGATCAGAAATAAATACCTTTATTGTCCCACCATGGGACATTCAGACATGATGGTGGCCAAATACAAGCTAATGTAAAGTTAGGTTCAAAAGTAAACAGAATGAAATCAGAAAGGGAAAAAAGAAAATATTGCAATTCCAAAAAAAAAAAAAAAATAAATAAATAAATAAATATATATATATATATATATATATATATATATATATATATATATATATATATATATATATATATATATATATATTTCAGATAAAATGCAATATTTCAGTTAAATAGAGGAAATACAGCAGCTATTTACAGAACGATGTCAGGAAAACTATGCAGTATGCACGATTTTGCAAGCAAACATCTCAGAGTAGCTAAAGCGTCTGGAAATGGACATTAGCATCTGAGAGACAGTAAATGATTCTTGATCAGCCGCTAGCACGTTTGTTAACACTCATTAAGCCTGTTGGGAGCAGGAACCAAGGAACGTAAAATACGCAGGAGAAATTTGGCTGCAGGTTCCTTGATAATATGGGTGGTAGTTTTGAATCCAACGGATAATAGAGGAATTACAAGATGATGCATCAAGTTGTATGTCCCTGACCTTTATCTGGTTTATCAAAGTTCTTAGTTTTGTCCAGTTTAATGAATAAAAAAATTAACCAATATATTCTTTTTCAGTGTTTGATGTGCCGATCAAGACAATACTGTCTTGATTCTGACTTCTGGCCAGTCGATTGTTGCACCTCTGGTATTATAGGCCAATTCTTCTACAACTTTTTCCTTTTTTCTGCTTCCCAGGCTACCTGCGTACAATACAGACTGGTGGTGAGAGATGTTAGCACTCTGCAGATCCTGCAGCTCTACACCTGTCTGGATCAAATATCCCACATGGAGTGGTCCTCTGACTCTCTATTCATCCTGTGTGCTATGTACAAGCGGGGGCTGGTACAGGTAAGAGATACAGGTATAAAGTGAGATCTGGATTTTAGTTTAGACGTTTAATGGTGCTTTGATATGCTTTTGTACATGAAAAATGTATATATATACTTAAAAAAAAATCATAGTAAGTGGTTCCCAAAGTTTGGGCTGGGGTCTTGAGATCAAACGTCAAACTCATAAGAAATGCTAAAAATAAAAGCATATCTATGCTTTACGTTATATAACAGACAAAAACATTACCAGCAAATAGATTGGAACTATGTGGTCAATGATGGTGTTTGGTTTATTTTACCTTTTTATACGGTCTTAAATCACTGTCGCCATCATTTTGTGGAAAAAGTTTTGGCAACCACTGCTCTAGGCTTCCTTGAGTATTATTATAAACAGGTTTATAATAACCGACATGGGAATTCTGTTCATATTAGAAGTTATTCTAATATGAATATAACTGATATCACTCTTCATAAAAGGTATTTTTTTGCCAAACTCCCCAGGGCTTTCAGCTTGACACCCAAAATCTGACAGCTCCCAAAAAGCTGTGGTACATTTTACTTCAAAGTGTGAATAAACATTCTTTTGCTAAGATCCATTTTTTTTGGGTGATATGATTATTCTCTATTTTACAATGTTTGTATAAAAGGGATCAATTCTTTTCTAGTTTATTTAAATTGTACTTGGAGAACTATAAAGTGTATGATTTTTGGCAAACCTCTTCAGGGGTTTGTCTCTTAAAAAAAAAAAAACTTAAGGTAAGATTTAAAGTTATGCACTGAGAAAGCCCAGCTTTTATTGAGTCTTAGATTTGTAGCATTAACTATACATTTGCCTTAATATGTTGAATGAATAAACTGTATTTCTCACATATCATTCAAGGACTCCAGTCTTATGCTTTAAGTATCTTTTTTTTTTTAGATTGGATTGTGTGAAAGTAAGATAAATGTTTATGTATGATATTCATTAACAAAAAAACAGTAATCAGTGGAATCGGTAACAACGTCTTTAACCAACGTCTTAAAGGAACCCATTTCTGGTGGAAACATGTTCTCAGCTCTCTCTGTAGTTAGTGTCATGCCTAATCCAGTGCAAGCATCTTACCTTTGATAAGGTATCCAGTGCCAGTCTTTCATGGTTTCTGACTCTTGCGCTTCTTTCAAAGTGTAAAATCAAGTTTTATAAAGTTACAGGGCTGTGTTTGAGAATGTCATCAATAACTGCTGACGGTTATTCTTTTTGTCATCGTCCTCCTCGGTCCGGCTACTTCTTCAGGTGTGGTCTCTGGAGCAGCCGGAGTGGCACTGCAAGATTGACGAGGGCTCAATCGGGCTGGTCTCCTCGCGCTGGAGTCCGGACGGACGTCACATTCTCAACACCACCGAGTTCCATGTAAGTGTGAAGGTATCTTGCGTCTAATGCGAGTGTTTTTATGCGTGTGGTTGTTTGGTTTCAACTGTTGCTGGCTCGAGAGGAAGGGGAGACCTGAAAATAGCCAGACACCAGAGCTTTCCTTGAATGCCTGTACACCCCCGGCCCCCACCTGCTGCATGTATTCAGCCTGATTTCATTCCTCCCCTCCTGTTAGCGTCCTGTCATACATGGATCCCAAGTACCTCAAACACATGGGTGAAACGTGTGCGTGCACTTTGTTACAGTCCTAGCAAGCAAGTTCCTTTAATAAGCTTAGAACAAATAGTGAAACCATTTAAAACGGACACAAAGAAAGGGCCACACAAACCTCTGTATACTTCACATTTTAAAGAAAGGATTTTATGAAATTGAGTCGACAGGATGGAAGCATGAAGATGAAAGATTGTTTTCTTCTGTAAATCTTTGAGAATTCTTGAACATGGACACGTTGGCAAGAGTTTGGATGCTTGCAAAGAGTTAAAAAGCTGTTTCTGTCTCAAATATTTGCTTATCTAAGCGTCTTGTGGAATAGGTTTCATTCAAAAACAAAATTTGTCCTCAAAAAGTTGCATGTATAAACAAAACTTTTAGATATAGTGGAAATATCAGTTGAGAAAAGACATTAAAGCTAAGTAGGATTTTCTAAAGATTATTAACTACAGCAGGATTGTTAAATCTCACTCTTCTAGAGTAGGACTGAATCTTGTCTTCTGTTTCTCACTCTACTCCTTAAAATCTGATTCCAGTAAAGAAAGCGTCTCCGCTCAAAGCAAAATTCCATTCAATTCAATTCAATTTTATTTATGTAGCGCCAATTCAAGATACATGTAATCTCAATGCACTTTACAAAGTCAAACTTAATCAAATTATATAGATTGGTCAAAAAGTGTCCCATCTATAGATATACATATATAGAGAGAGATATAGATAAAGCCTACAGTTTATGATGAGCCTTTCTAAACTCTGGCAGTGTGAGCTTTTTACTGTTAACTAGTTAATAGGCAGCTAATGTTCCAAAGTACAAGTGTACAGCTGTTGACACCTGATTGAATATAACCACAACTTTGTGGTCACATTGATTTTTAGATTGATCAAAACCTATTTTTCACTACTGCTTGACCCAACCTTCCTCATCAAAGGATCAAGATGATGCTTCAAGGTTTGTTCATCAAACAGGAAATTCTTTATCATCTGTTTCAAACAGTAAAAAGTAGATACATTAAAAATCCAAACATAGGGGCAATATTGGTATACTTTTACACCCAGATGATTGTGGACATGAACCGCGTAAATATTGATGAAAGAAGTTATCTCAACCATACCATTCCAGTCAACAAGCTTTAAACGAAACAACAATGTGGGGTCACACACATCCACAGTGTGTTTATAGCGTGAATCAACTGGACATCTAGACTGCATAAAAAAGGAACAAAATAAACATCTTGAACCACTAAAAAACACAGGGTCGTTTTTTAAGTGTGAATTTGTGAATCTTTAGACATCTTAGATATTAGGATGACAAATCTAGTGCTGTTTATTTGTGCCACACATTTCTGATCCAAAACTTCATTCATCTGGCTTAAAAAAATAAAAAAATAAAATAAAACTTCTGACCGCACCTTCATCCTCGTCTCACTCAAAGCTCCAATTATGCCGTTCTTGCTTGTAACTACACTCAAACAGTCAAACGTCTAAATGCAAACAAAGGAAAACATGCTTGACCTTTGTGTATGCTAGAGTTAGAATTCAATATTTTCTTTTTAGAGATGAAGAAAATAACAAGAGGACACCTTTTGCTTGACAAACATTCAGCATACTCCTGAAGGAAACAATCTGAAACTAAGTGTGAAAATAATGTAATAATAGCAACAATATGATATTTAACGCTCATGTTTTTACATAGTATGGGTGCTTATTTAAATACTTGTTTCTCGATATGTTTAATTCTAGTCCCCTAAATGCTTGGAACTGGCTTGATTTATCTTTATCTTTACTCGGAAGCCGATGTGATCGACCAGCATGAACCGTTCAGCAGAAGTTGGACACAGCCAAACCTAAGAGCGATTAGGTTTGGATATCTTGAGTTTTGAATCAAGGCTTAACATATCGTTTACAATCATATGCGACACTTGCTTAACTTGCTCGGCTGCCAAAAACAACT
The DNA here is from genome assembly GCF_011125445.2 of Fundulus heteroclitus. Classification (NCBI taxonomy): domain Eukaryota; kingdom Metazoa; phylum Chordata; class Actinopteri; order Cyprinodontiformes; family Fundulidae; genus Fundulus; species Fundulus heteroclitus. Next base: position 14,848,332 of record NC_046361.1, read on the forward strand.
CAGTCAGCAGGTGTCGATTGTGCCCTGTGGAATTTAGCAGAACTACACCCAGACTAATAAAGACGTGTTTAGTTCTTTTCTGTGCATCCTGATTTCTTTTTTTATGTATGGAGCCCACAGCAAGCATGTGTTTATAAAGGGTGAGAAAACACAGCAGCTATGCTCGGGCCATGTGGAATATGACAGGGCAGCATGGTAGGCCACGTCTGTCACGCTGAACCTGACTCCAGGACTCGGTTGACAGGTGTTACGAAGTCCGTCTGGTCTGGAGAAAGGGTGCAGGGAGTGCACGTGTCTGGGGTCTGACCGCTTTGTGTCTGTTTGGCTCTTCCAAGAAACCAAACAGCAGTGGATGGAAAGATGCCACCCCTAACAAAGAAGAGCACAGATTAGGTCTTAGATGTGCTTACATCCATGATATGTTTTAATTAGAGATGCACCTATCTGGCTTTATTTATGGTCAATATACGTTTCTTATTGTTTTTCATGAATTTGACCTTTAGGTACAGATATGTTGTTTTGTGTGAGAACTCATGTGTGTAAACTCTCTTGTACTTTAATGAATAATGGGTGTTGTACTCAACACCCATTTAAATAAATAAATAACTAAATAAATATGAAGGTTGTAGTTTTGGATCAAATGGAAAATTAAGGAAGTGAAAGTTGATTTCCATTTATGCATCAGAAAATGTCCTCAGCTTTTTTCTTATTTTTGCTAAACTTAAACCAATTGACACAATAAAAAAAAACACTTCCAGACTATAAGCGTGTGAGTTTTAGGTTGTGATTCTCTTGATAAATGGGGGAAAAAAGTATTTTAAATTCAGGAATCAGTGAAAAAAAATAATTTTTCCCCTTATGTTTATATTGAGTTTGCCTTTCTGAACTGGATGATCTTGATCATTGGCCGGTTGATTTGTGCACCACTAACTTTAGACCATGTGTGCTTTATGATCATAACGGCTGCACTAATACTTCTATGCAGTCTGGAAAAAAACGCGTTGATATTTAAAGTATTTTCCAACGTTAGAAAGGTACGGGAAAAAACAAAACAGTATTTCCAGTCCATCCATCTGTTTGTCCATTTATTTATCTTCTTCACACTGTGGAATATTCAACAGGTCCTGGTTCATAAAATTAGCTAAAAGTGGTCAGAAAACCTGTATTTTTTGAGTCTGGAAAAGTTTGGACAACATGCAGGAAAAATGTGCAGAAACCTGTGCTCCACTGCTAGAAATCTTTACTCAGCTTACTGTCATGGTGAGAGAGACCGATGAACAGGTACAAATTAGTAAATGCTTTTTGTTACTATTTGACTACTAAAATCACCATGATTGATGGAATTGAGAGGTAAAACTGTTCTACATTTTTGAATCTTTTTTTTTTTTTTCCTTCTGTCAGACCAACAGGGCGTACAGAATATGGACCCGGATATTTTTCAAATGGTTTGTAACTTGGAAGGATTTATACAATTCTTCATTTTGATACTCTTAACCTTAATAATAACAATAATAATACATTTTATTTGTATAGCGCTTTTTAAAAACTCAGACACTTTACAAGAAACAAGTGAAATTATAAAAAGGACAGTTAAGTACATCAAACAATATAAAAGAAGAAAAAAAAACACTTAAAATGTACTTAAACTACACAGAAATGGACAGCATAAAAACAGAACAAAATTTCGGTGTCACTGTTTGTAAATGCATGCTGTTAATTAGTGTAAAGAAAACATTCTTTTTTGTTTTTTAACATTCTGCTAATTCCCTACTGTTACAAACAAATGATCCTTGCGTCACCAAAATGCGCTTAATATAATCTGTATGATCGGTGCAATGGCGTCCAGATTGCGGTGTTCCTTCAACCTTCAGTGGGAAAGAAGCAAAAGGAGTCGGCTCAACGCTCCCTTAGCATGCTGCTGTGCCGTAGGAAACTGCAAAAACAGACAATTATTTAGACTTTGCCAAGCAGCCCACTGAACTTACCTTCACCCCGACTCAGGATTTCATTAACGCAGCGGCAGGCCGGTGTTCGTGTCGAGCTTAAATTTCAGCTCCCCTCATAAACAGCCTGCTATATTAACTTGTTTAGTGACAGCTGCCTGAGCTCAGCATCATGCCTTTGTGTAAGTGTTTGTCCGTCTATGTGCCGTTAAATCTGCTTAGTTGACTGCCCTGTTTTTTTTTTTTTTCACTTTTAACCTTCACCTAAATGCCCCCTGATTTTTATTCATTTACTTTCAATACATGATCACTTTTACCCCAACGTGGCAGCAACGATGTTGAAATGTCGTTCCCTAAAGGCACAGGATGAGCACACAACAAAGTTTTACTAGAAAGTAACTGCTAAAACCCTCGCATTAGTCTATCGGGACATGCCTGTTAATCACGCTTAACCAATGAAGGGGTGATAAACCCAGGGTGGAAAAAAAATGGAGCCAAGGGCGGGCGTAAGGGTATCTTCTTTTAGGATTTGTCGGGATCAGATTTGCTGGGGCGTTTTTTGGCACGTCCGGCTGAAGCGTTACTTACATATAGCATTGTTGGCAATGCTGCTACTGTAAGCTGTCGTTGTAGGCAGCTGATGCAGCGCAGCGCGGGACAATAAGTCGCCCATACCTTTTGTAGCCACCGTAGGCCCTTATTCCTTGGTACAACCATGAGACGGTAACAGGAGATACGGGCTATATTGGTTTGAGATGGGTTTTTTTATGCGGAATGGCCTCCGCCTAATCCTGTGTTGACAGACAGGGTTATATAGCACCAGGTGAACTTTCCCCGTTCTCCAGCGCTCACACAGTCATGCAATAAAAACGGATGGCAGATTTTATTGCATATTTTCTTCACTAACTACTTTCTTACCAAGTTTTCTGTTTTAGTCGCATGATGTTCGACCAGGGTAACAACGAAACGTCTGACACTTCCCAAATCCCATTTTACCCATCAGAAAGCTGCTCCTCAGGACTGACGGTCCTTCATTTTAACTCGAGCCTTACCGACTCTTGTTCTATTTGCATTCCCCCCCGCCAGGCAAAGCATCTCCCACCTATTTTGCTCACACACACATTTTTCCTCGCCAGTTTAAAGTTACACTCTGTTCTGGTCCAGATCCCTCTGCATCGCATACGCGGTGGGCTCAAGGCATTTAAGCGTAAGCATGTGGGTGTTTGAGCGCTGTTGACTCTGGTTGTTATGGCAGCTTAACTGAGGGGGAAGTCCGGCGAGTCTGCAGTGAGATGTTATTGCGGGGTCTACACAGCTGGCTGTCCAAACGGGCTGACTAAACAGTAGGTTCAACACTTCAGGCCGTTTTGGTGACAGGTTTACCCCCCCCGTTCAAATGTCTGACTGAATACTGGGATAAAAGGGTACCCACTTCCACTAGTTCAACCCTGCACATTCTGAAAATAAAAGCACTAAAAGTAGGAATATTGTGGTGATTTGACCCTCTTACTAAGTAAAATTGCTCTTTAATTAATCCTAATTTAGCTCACACCTCATTATTCTATGGCACTGGCGTTCTTGGTAGATTATCAAGAGAAATGGTATAAATTAGACAGCTAAATATTTAATCCAAGCTATTCCCATTCTCTATTTTGTATTTGCCGCATAGTATTATTATTTGAGGCTTCAAATAGATTTTATATTGCCAAAGAAATAATGATGGCACAAGGTTGCAATCACATGTTAAAGTTTGATTAAAAACTGATTATTCAAGTCGTTTTGTTTTTGTATAACCATTAACTGTTGCCAAAAATGTATCTGAACACGCATAAAAAGCTTTTTTTTTTAATCTAATTTATATTATTTTTGAGAAACGGCACTAATTCTACCTGGAATTTGTTGTTTAGTTTTAGTTAAAACCAGTTTATGATCGGTGCAGACTACAGAAACACGCAGATTATGTACCACTGTCCCAGGAGCTTTGCAGTTCTCCATGTTAAATGGTAATTATAGATGATCTCTGCTTTTATACAACCTACTTAAACACATTTTTAAGTTGTGCTCAGAGTACCACCCCCCGTCCCCTTTTTTTGTCATTGATCTTGCTGAACTGAGAACGGTGGGTATTTGAGGGTCTGTTGTCAGAGCCGACCGTTAACACGTGGTTTCTTTGTCGTGCCGACTTGTGGTCACGTAGTTTTTCTTCGCTGCTGCTTTGCGTTCGTCAGTCTGCACGCCACCCGCCAACTACACAACTGTTAATTTGTCACACTTGTAGCAGACGTGTCTAACATTAAACCGTGGGACAGACTGAGCCAGTTTCCTGCTACGTGTTGAGCGATTGTTTATCGCTGATCACACTACTTTAAATAATAATACCTGTTGGCTTCTGTTACCCTTGAATTACTGCTGAGGGAGACAACTTGCCATAGATTTGATAAATACATGGTTCTCAATGTTTTTGTCTCTTTTTAGATATGAATTAAGCGAGAACATGCTTGACTCTTGTGTGGATTACCATACCAAGACCCGCTGCTACTGTCTGTACCAAGTGTACGCACAGAAGCTGCTAAACTGGCATTTCAGTACTCTGCCCCCACAACATGGAACAATTTACAAAAAGACTGGAAATTAAAGGACCTGGTTCCAATTTAAACTCTTGCTCAAAGGTTTGGAAATGAAATCCAGGGTTTGTAAATGTTTTTAAATAGTCTTATGAAATTGTCTGTAATGCACTGAATTGTTGTGATCTGTGCCACTGTCTTGGTCAGGACGCCCTTGAAAAAGAGATTAGTAATCTCAATGGGACTTTCCTGGTTAAATAAAGGTTAAATTCAAAAAATAAAAACATTATGTCTATACCAATGTGTTCCGATTTTGCTTTTCTTGCGAAACTATAATTCAAATCATCAAACAAACTTTTTTCGATTACCGTATTTATAATTTTGCTTCAACACAAAAGGGCATTTTCATTAAGAGCGCATTCAGGAGGTGTTAAATGAAGCAAGAACATCACAAAAAGCATTTTAGAAAAATATTCTGTTGACTTATGACACTTATGAGGAGGGTGTGTGTCTAGTTCTAGCTGGTGAAAACTAGCATTGTCGCCGTTTTCAGAAATGGCGACATCATACCAAGAGTCTTAACATGGCGTGGTATGCTCTGTCGCTCCTGGACCTGGATAATGGGCTTTGATTGCTGGGGGCGTTCTGCTCTCTAACAAAAGTCCTGAAGGAGAATGTTCGGCTGTCATGCTTTGACCTTAAGCTCAAGCACGCCCGGGTGATGTCGCAGTTCAAACACACGAGCAAGTCCTTCTCTGAATGGCATAAAAAGAAAGACATTTTGAGAGTTAATGTTGAAACATGTCTAATTTAGATTAAACCAGCTGCTTATGCTCCAAAGCGCTCCGGTGTAATAGAATAAAAACAATTCTAGATAAAAGAGACAAAACTCAGTGACAGTGATGTAAAATACTAATAGCCAGTTATTTATTGTATATGTTTAATGGCAGTTGTTTCCGCCGTTGTTGGAAGAACCAGGTATTAGGTTTAGGGGGCAATCGGGTTTTCACGTTACCTGACTCCGCCAGATAGATTTGCTCCGCATATCCATCTGGAAACCTTCCGTTGAAGTAATTTTGGGAAGGGGTGAAAATACTGGTTAGCTGATTGGCCTATGTTGGTGATAGACAAGCCAAATAAACCAATCAGATTCGTCGTCGCTCTGTTACGAGCGACAACGAAAACACAACCACAAGCCAAGCTACTCTTGCTGCTGCAGGTAAAGGCTCGTTAGCTCAGCAAAGAAATACTCTGTAATCCCGATAAAACTTGCTCGATAGCCACGCTAACGCTAGTTTCATCGGCTGAAGCCGCCATGTTCTTTAGACTGAACTGTCGCGCTTCCCGTTGCGTCACACCTCAACCCGCCTCAAAGCCAACGCTGATTGGACGTTCGTTTGGTGAACTGCTCCAAATTTTCTTTAACGGAAAGTAGCCAGACTGATCTGCGAGTGAAACCTTGAAAGCTCGCGAGATCAGGATGGTCTCACGAGGCTAGTTTTCACATAGGGCCAGGTCTGTTTGGAAACCTTTTTCTCTTTATTCAATAAATCAGGATTTGAAAGCTGTAGTTTTCCCCACTTAGGGTGTTGTTGTCTGGAAATAAAATGTATTTGTTAGTCTGAAACATTTCCACACAAAAACAGAAGCAATTGGTAAGTGAGCAAATGGTAAATGATAGACCCGTCTTGAGCTGCAGCCGCTTCTGTCTGTGGCCTGTTGGACATAACATTCTGCAGGTCTTTTCTCATTTAAAGAGCCGACTGTGAATTGTGATCATTTCCCCTATATAACGGTTTAGGAGAGACGGATTTGGTCAAAATCTAAAAAAAATCTTTTTGCATTCTCTGGAGTATGTTTTCACTGAAACCAACTCTTTTCTTTTTTTTTTCCGTTGCTGTTGCTGCGACAGCTGAGAATTACCGTCTGGTCCCTCTGCACGAAAGCCGTGTCTTACATCAAGTATCCCAAAGCATGTCAGAAGGGTGAGTATGGGAGTGGTATTATGAATGTTTACAGTATGTACTACTAGAGTACCTGAGGACAGGGTCAGCTGAGTCCCTTGACATGCCTCATTAATCAGCTGCTGCTCTTTACCTTGTGGCAAACCCCGGGATATGGCCGAAGTACGGCCGTCACCGGTGACAGCTGTGCACCCTCTTCAGTGAATGGGGCATGCTCCTCATAACGGGCCTGTCAGCAACCACTGGATATATGATTGTCTCGGTCTCTACTCATTTTCCACATGCAATCCTATGCCCCTTTACAATCCGTTTATCTTCGGCGCTGTCATATAAATGATTTGGCCGCGGTAGTCGCATGCCGCAGACTTGACGGTGCCAAAGAATCGGATAATTACGTTGCGTGAAGCCCAGAACTCCTCGAGGTTATTTATTCAGTTAAAAGCATTGGCCTCTGCTGCTGTTCCGATCGGTGCGTTGAAATTGTTTTTTATTAAGAGGAAAATGTTTTTCAGCATTAATTAGTTTTTTGGAGTATTGGATATACTTCAAATAAAAAATTTTTTTGGTCTATGAATAAATTATTAAAAAATATTCTATATTTGGGATTAAAGGATGTTGTTTTTACTGGTACACTGTCAGTCTAAGCAGATGTAGTATTATTAGACTAAGAAAACCTGATATTCTGTTTACTGCAGCTGTTTCAGTGAACTATTGTTAAACTTTCAACACAAATTGATTTTTTTGTTGTTGTTGTTGTTGTTGTTGCTGCTGTAAATCAGAGGCATCCGATTATAACAACTGAAAGAACGCTCCGAGGCCCCCTCTCCCTCCTGACGCACTTTTGAACCCGATCAAAGTTTAAAAATAATTTTATTTCCAGGCAGGACAGTTATGCTGGTATTGTTTCACCTTATGACCTGTGCATTGCAACTTGGGGAGTGTCTGGCGCTCTGGAAGACTGCAGCTCGACCTGAATGTTGCAACTTAAAGGGACAGTTTAGGAGTTGAATGGAGTACTGGTGAGTGGTTAGTATACTGGCTGCAGAAGACAGCGGTCAGCGCGATCCCAGCTAGGAGACTCTCAGAAGAATATTGCTGCACATGAGTTGTGTGTGTGAGAGACGTCTCTTGAAATAAGACTTCCATTGACCAGCTTTCACCATCTGCTCTAACCCCACAGCCATGGATCCCGTGAAAAAAAAAAAGGTGAAAATGAAAGCAAGGGAAACATGCCTTTTTATTGGACGATAACTGTGGTAGCCATCTTATGAAGATGGAGAAGTTCAGTTTAGTTATAACACAAATCAATAGAAACACATTTACATTTAACTTGATAACCTGGAGTCTAATAGAAAGTTGTTTTTCTGAAGCAATTCCAAACTGTCAGGTTCATTTATTTATAATACTATGGGGACATTACTGCATGTCTTTTCTGGTTTTTAATAGGGTAGTAAGATGATAAATGGACTAAATCTATGCAGCGGTTTTCCAGTCATACTGACCCCTGCAAGGGCTTTACACTATAGCCACATTCACCCCGTCACTAATGTACACACATAATCTGATTCAGAGACTGGTTGGCAACTTAGGGTTAAGGATGAGGGTTGCTTTAAGTTAAGTCTTACACCCCTGTAGGTAATCAATGCTCCAGAATAGCCTAACTAAACATTTAATAATGTTGAATACATAGTTGGTTGGCAAGCTAAGCAAGACTGTTTTTTTGAACATGTCAAAAACTTCCACTGCTACAGGATTTACATAAATGCTAGTCAAATTTCAAGGCACTGACCCATTAATCAAAAAAACATTTCCTATTCTCTGGGAATATGATGAAGAGAACCATCTGTGAAGATCTAGACTGACTCATCTGGGCACGCAGGAGGCTTAAGACGGAAAGTCAAAATAAACTGATTTACCTTCTCATCATTTTGACTAATCCGCTTTCAACCAGATATTAACGTTCACCGTATTAAAAAGAAAACATCAATTTCTTTCCTTAGGATTAAAATTTCTATGTGCTAAATTCACATTAAAGAGAGAAAATCTTTTTAAATTTCTTAAAATTCAGAGCCTTTCATCCATTTAATTAGTATTCAGTAGAATTGCCTTTTAAATGGTGTTAATGGTGTCAAACGTTTTAAGCATCCCACAACAAAATTCTCAAATTCCTGAATTTTGGCCGATTCCTTCTGCCAGAACTAGTTTGTGGGCAGCAGCATGTACTCTCACACACCTTTTCAGCTCTGTGTTGGACGGAGATCAATGCGTATCATAAACCATCTGGGCTTACCTGAAAGCAATATAAACGTTTCCTAAAAATCTAATTATTATGGTTTGTCATACATAGAAATAATCTTAAATGTCCTGAAATGGGGGTAAAAAAACATATTTAGTTGTTAAAAGTGGATGTTTCAAAAAAGAAGAAAAAAACAAAAGATTTTTTTATTTTCATACAATCCATTAAATGTCTGGTTTCAACTAGTATCTGAACACTTAGGGTTGCAAACTTCATTGATCCATAAAAATAAAAAATAGATTAAAAGGAAACCATGACATCGTGGCAGAAATAACACACCCTGTCTTGAAGTAGCTGGACACTGAATTCATCAAACTTACATAAATGCTCCATGCAGAATGGGAGCAGAGGAGCTAGAAGGCAACACATAAAATTCAAAGATATGACTAAACTAGTTGTTCCACAAAATCCAGCCTTTCATTTTCTCATGTTGAGACCTCCCCTAAATGTGTTTAAAATCCATGACAAGATAGGAAACAGCAAAGAGACCTCCAGTGGAACCCGACTCAAACTCTGTCTTAACCAATTAGGGTTGGTGGACATGAACACGACCCCTAAAGTGGTTGGAGGTAAACACCCGTCAGAGGAAAAAGAACGTCCACATTGGAACAAAACGGTTTACATTTATCAAGAGTACGAGATATCTGTGAGCAGAAGGTGCTCCAGCTTCTAGGCTGGTAGCGACTTAAGTGAAGACGACATGAACATGGTGACTTTTCGGTGTTAATTACTTAACGTTTCGTTTTTAAAGCCTTTGTGGTTTTCACATACCATTAAAGTCTGATGCTGAAGATTAAACTGCTTCTTGGCTGTTTTGTTGCACCGTTTTAAGAAGACAGTAAGAATGAGCCTATCTGACTTTGTTGCTCTTTCACCCCCAGGAATAGACTTCAGCAGAGATGGACGCTATATGGCCTTAGCCGAGCGCCGTGATTGCAAAGACTATGTTAGTATATTTGTATGTGACGACTGGCATTTACTCAGGGTAAGTAGGACGCTGCTTTTGGATTGAGCTTTGAGAGAATGATAAAACTATATGTTGACAGAGCCATGGATCATCCCTGAATCATTAGTTCTTCACTAACGGTGTCCTCTGCAGCTGCAGGATGATGTCTGTGTCTGATCAACAGAGTTGATCAAAGTCACTTCACTTCCTTCTTCCACAGACTTTCTTTTGTAGGAAAGTAGATGCTAAACTTTGAATGGGAGGCGGTGCAACCTCTGGGGAATTCAATGTAGTAACAGCTCAAAATAAGCAAACATAAGTTCTATAAGCTTGAAAATAATGAAAGACAAGGAGATCTGTTATGAGATAGGTGCTGATTGGTAAATTATATATAAAAATCAAAGGGACCAACTTGCTTCAGTCTGTCTTCGCAGAAGTTGACAAACTACCCCAGCAATAGGTTGGAGGGTTTATATCTGAACATGTAACAACTTCATACCATGTTTGCTGGTGATCTGTATAATATGATTGAACTTGATTTTGTAAAGTGCCTTGAGATGACATGTTTCATGATTTGGCGCTATATAAATAAAATTGAATTAAATAAAATTCAATTGAATTGAATCTAATTATAACTAAGATTCAAAATGTATTTTCTACAATATTAACTTTTATAAAACAATGGGCAGATTGCAGATATAACAACAGCTACTCAGTAACGTAATAGTATAGTTTAATTTAAATAATCAAATGCAGACAATGACTTAAGAAATTAAGACGTTCCCAGGAAATTCAGTAAGGTTTGCCGTTTATTTACAAGAATACCTAAGGACCAAAAACTCACAAAACACATTGATTTGCTTGTTTTATGCCAAACATCACAGAAGCTTCACCAACTCCCATTCAAAAAGAAAGAAAACATATGAATTAGTGAAGCACATGTGTTTTTTTCTGTTTGGTGGTTGGCACTGAATGCCTGTGTGTTTGTGTGGATGTGTCCATTGCCTAAATAGGTAAAGGAGCCCCAACCATGAATTTGGATCCTCCACATTAATGAGGACACATCCGCTCCACTCACACGACTCACATTCTTGAGCTGTGTTTGAGAAAACACTCGCTGACAAACAAGCCACTATAGCTCAGGTTAAGCCTAAAACTATTAATACCTCAGCAGAATTTAAAAATAATAATAATCTTTCTAAGAATTTTTTTTTTCTGATTGAAAATGGGCAAGCATCTCTCAAAAGATAATAATGTAAAATGAGTACAGCATTAATGAAAAGGAAGAAAAAAAAGTGTTTTTGTTTATATTTTATACAAAGAAAATAGCTTGGAAATAATTATTTATACCCTTATTATTAATCAATGTGAACTCTTGGTTTTATGGGATTGGAGGGAATATAACTTGTTATAATTACAGACCATCTTGTTTCCTATCTCCACCGGTATTTTAGCTGTTTATGTTGAGGTTAACGGGCCTCTTTGCCATCACCCTAATCTTTAGCTGCCTCCACAGATCCTCTGCTAGTTTCAAGTTGGGACTTTAAAATGTTAGTATTACTTCCAATCAGAAAAAACATGTTGGTAAAAATGAATGGTTACTGATTTCTAAATCTGCCATAGGTTTGACTAATTCTGGGCTTAGTGTGTTCATTACGATTTCAAACATTCCTGAGATCAATTAACGGATTCCTGTACAGGTAATGTAATGCAGTTTGGAGCTGGACACATTAATGTCATGTTCAGTGTAGCAGTTTTATGAACTGAATAGTTGGGGAGGAAAAAGTGTTCTTTGTGACGGTTCTCTTAGAATAGCAGCTTCACTGAAACGTTGGCTCGATGTCGTTAGACCGTTTGGAAAACTTCCTTTGCACAACTTTTTCTGCAGATACTTTTCTAAATCTGTGGGTATTAAAAAAGGTTCCCTCTTTGCATAATCAATTTTGCTCATTTGGTTTTTGGCAGAAATTCTTTAATTGTCTTAAGTGTTTTACTTTCTTTTCTCAGTTTTATAAGATTTTTCTGCACAAGTTTGTTGTTCCAATGATGCATTTAATTTAGTTTTTTTTTTTTTTTACAGCATTTCGAGACTGAAACACAAGACCTTGCAGGATTGGAGTGGTCTCCCAATGGCTGTGTGCTAGCAGCGTGGGACAGCTGTCTAGAGGTCTGCTGTTTTCTTTGTAGACTAAACATTTAGCATCTGAAAACAAAGGATCTGTAGTAATGAATATGAACCTTCTTTGCTTAAATGAATTAAAAAAGGAAAAATCAGCTAAATGTTTTTCTTTTTAAAGCGGCTGAATGAAGTTCAGCTGTGAAGTTATTTCTCTCGGCTACATTTTCCAGTGAACAAATCTTGATTGAACCAAGAATCTGAGCCCATCTTTGGTTAATGTCCCTGTGTGTATTGGATTACACATATTTCACATTTTCAACTTGTATATATTTCTGTCTTTTAAATTGCTAAGCGTTAATAGGATTTTCATTTTGTTTAGTTCTTTTAATGCTGAGTTTTTCCCTTTCTACATTAATGTATGCTTCATTTTGTCTGTGTCTACATCTTGTGTTGCGGTATGTGCTGTAAATGAGAAGATCAGCTGGTGAAACTAAACTAAAATAGTTTATTTTAAATACTAAATTACTTATTTAAAAAACAGGGGACTGGTGGCCTAGAGGTTAGAGCAGTGCGCTTCCGGTTCGATCCCTGCAGACTGCCACTGTGGGCCCCTGAGCAGGAGCCTTAGTTTGCTCCCCGGGCGCTGTGATAGCGGCCCACTGCTCCCTAAGGGATGGGTTAAATGCAGAAGACACATTTTTTTGGAATGGACAATTGCAATGACAAATTGAAGAAGATTCCTTTCTTCTAATAGTTTTTTTATTTAAAAGAAAAAAAGAGCTGCTAAATTTTATAAACAATTGGATGGCTGTTACCAGCGTCCACAGCGATGATGCAAGAAAGTGTGTTACTGAAGTTTGTTACCTGTCCAGTAAATTACAGCTTAGTGCTCTGGTGACTCTGGCACTGAACATCCCTTCTATTTGGTAACACTCACAATACGAACGAGTGATGATTAGACGAGTCAGGATAATCTACGTACTCCTACACGATTTCCTCCAGATGTTGACAGAGACAGAAAAACCTTCAGGGTAGCAAATGTTGTGTACCAGCTGCAAAAACACCCATCTTTGCCCGTACCAGAGTAAACAAGTGTGCTTCTTCTCTGCAGTACAAGGTTTTGCTGTACTCCCTGGACGGCCGATTGCTGTCGACCTACTGTGCCTATGAGTGGTCACTGGGTGTGAAGTCTGTGTCCTGGAGCCCCAGCAGCCAGTTCCTGGCCATCGGCAGCTATGATGAGAAAGTATAGAGAAAGCCTTTGACCACGGTGCGCGCAAAGGTTAACGTGTGCAAAGATTTTCCAGTAACTATTTCTGCCATTTGTCAGGTGCGCATCCTCAATCACATCACATGGAAGAAAATTGTGCAGTTTGAGCACCCTGCGGCCCTGGACAACACAAAAGCTGTGAGTACTGTTCAGCTCTCGGGATGAATGTTGTACTTTAGTTTTCTTTTTAAAGCTTACGTCTTACATCCTGTACCCATAGACTGTGTATAAGGAAGTGGAACGAAGGCCCGCCGTGGTCAGCGATGAGTTGTCGCTACACGACGTCACGATGGGCTCCACTCTTTTCAACACACAGAGCAAATGTACGGCAGCAGTACTGCTTTTCAAAACAACATCGGGTTAAAGCGAGCTCCCAAGCAAGCGCGCGTGTCTTTGTTTACAAAGTCTGCGTTTGTTGTTTCGGCCTCGTCCAGATGAGATCTGCACCCTGCCTGTCCAGATTCCCGCGGTCAAGCCGGACCCAGACAGAGCCAACCCTAAAATAGGTGTGTCCGTTATGGCGTTCAGCTCAGACAGTCGCTACCTCGCAACCAAAAATGGTAAGTATCGACGGTTGTTGCTTTTAACTTAACGGTGACCCCAGTAAACTGAAATGCATTTATAGCTTCCACATTTATCCGTCTTATCGCATTTAACCCTTTTAACCCTCTTAGTATTTTAACGGCATTCTAGACGGAGAGTGGCTGTGGATGTTTCTAAGCATTTCTGTCCCCGTAGACAACATGGCCACCGCTGTTTGGGTGTGGGACATGCAGAGGATGAGCCTGGAGGCGGTGCTGGAGCACACGTCAGCCGTACGCTGCTTTGCGTGGGACCCCCGTCGGCCTCGGCTGGCCCTGTGTGCCGGAAACAGCAAACTTTATCTCTGGTCCCCGGGAGGCTGCGTTTCTGTTCAGGTTCCTGCTGAAGGTAGCGTCCTTGAATTCAATTCAATTCAATTTTATTTATATAGCGCCAATTCATGAAGCATGTCATCTCAAGGCACTTTACAAAGTCAAATTCAATCAGATTATACAGATTGGGTCAGATTATACAGATTGGTCAAAAAATGTCCTATATAAGGAAACCAGTTGATTGCTTCAAAGTCCTGACAAGCAGCATTCACTCCTGGAGAAGCGTAGAGCCACAGGGAGAGTCATCTGCATTGTCCATGGCTTTGCAGCAATCCCTCATACTGAGCAAGCACGAAGCGACAGTGGAAAGAAAAACTCCCCTTTAACGGGAAGGAAAACCTCCGGCAGAACCGGGCTCAGTATGAACGGTCATCTGCCTCGACCGACTGGGGGTTACAGAAGACAGAACAGAGACACAACAAGACAGACAAAAAAGTACAGAAGCACACATTGATCTAGTAATCTGTTCTACATTAGATGGTAGTAGAAGGTGATCTGCCTTCTCTGGATGAGATCTTATTATTTAAAATGTCAGTTTGTTGGTTTGAGCTAATTATTAGCATTGTGTCAGCGTGGAATGCCACATCCTCTAAGCAGACATGCACAGTATGAACTTTGCAGATAATATATTTTTCTCTTTGACAAGCATTTGTTTTGGCCCCCACTGATGAGTTCATTTCTCCTCAGACATCTTTGTGTACAGGTTTAGTGATTGCTCATCCCTCTTTTTGGCCCTTCAGGTGGTTTTCAGGTCCAGTCCCTGAACTGGCACTGCAGCGGAGACTCTGTGATCCTGCTTGGGAAAGAGCAGCTTTGCTTGTGCTACATGGACACTGACCCGGAAGAAAAGTAAAAGTTCACCGCACGTCACTGAATAGTTCGTTCAGGTTTAATTATGTCCTCGAAGACCAGTGGAAGCACTCTGGACATCTCTAATGCTGGATTATAGCTGCTTAAAAAACCCCAAAAAATCTTGAAAACTTGAAGACATTCCTACTCCTTTAAGAAAAATAAAACGCTTTAAAAAAAAACTATTTAGATACTGAGGCACTAGTTTTTCAGCACTGTGAAAACAATTGTTTTAGCCTTAAACTATTTGTGTATGCGTTTCTTTGAAAGTTTTTGGTTATTCTAAATAAAGTTTTTTTTTAAATAATGAATTCAACCTTCCTTACTGTGATGGATCAGCTTATTCTGTAATGTGTCATTTCTTTATGAGCTTTGCATGTCACAAACTGCCCCGTCTTTAACTCGCTAATCACATACAAGGTAATAGTTCTTCCTATTTAAAAGCCAAACGGAAATGGCTAAAAATACACAAACTTTTTGGCCTTGATACATCTGTCTTTTTTTTAGTTTTTATGACTTGTATCACAAACAACCCGTAAGTCATTTAGATTTTTACCACCCTGGCTGGGGCCTTATACGGTAATAATGGGCCTGAAAAGGGGAAGAAAAGCGAGACACTTGTTCTCCAAGCATCAATAAGAAACCAGAGCAGCCGTCTTTACAAAAAACAGGAAGGCCTTTATTGTTATTTTCTTCCACTGTTGCTGCTGAGCTGTAAACACATAGATCAGAAACAAAGCCTCAAAACAGTTTTAACAAGACAACCCTTTTTTTTTTTTAAATACAGTACATTTTAACTGCCATTATTCATAAGACACATTTTTAGGAGTTTGTACATTAATTTTACAAATGCAGATCAATATTTACAACTACAAACAAGGTATTTTTTTCCACAAAAAGGTCAGTCATGCAGACTTGGCGTGCAAGGACCATGCACAAGGACAGAAGAGCTGCTCATCTTTGCTTAAAATGACAATGTGGTTTTTAACGTGTGGTTTGAAAGGTGTTGAAAGGCCTGGTTTAAAAAAAAAAAAAGTGGACAAAACAAAAACGGAGGACTTGGCCCCTCACTCACTCTCCTCAGGCACATTTAAAGAATTCTCTTTGAGGATAATGTCTGGATCCTGTGTTTGACAACGTTGATATAAAAATGTTCCCTGAACTATTTTTCTCCCAATTTAAGGCTTGATGAATCCAGGTATTAACATTTTGGATTCTACTTGCACCGTACACCAGTGGGTTAGGGCGAGAAGCCTGTAGCCATTCAGGATGTAGCAACTGATCTCATGTTTTTGTAACATACATTTGATAAAGCTGGACCTGGAAAACTGAACCAATTTAAGATCCTTTTCTCCTCTAAGGTGTATACACTAGGCGCTAGCCGTGATGGGCGAGTTTTTCCCTGAATGTTCTTCAGCGCCAATGACTTTGGAACGAGCTAACTTAGACACGTCTGACCACATGAGGTTTTCCTGCTGCCCCGCAACTACTAACTGGTTTCCATTAGGATACAACCCCATTCTTTCCCCATGTCTAAAGTATTCTGCATCATTTCTGAGGAAATGATTATACTTGTACTCATACACTCGTACACAGTTCTCATTCTTATTCATGTATTTATCTAAATCATTCTGAATTGGCTTTTAGCAATTTTTAGGTCTGCTTAACAAAGCGGTGTGGAAAAGCATGTGTAATAATTTTTATAATTAGAATCTTTTTAATATTTCTTATATACTGGTAATTTTAAACTATCCTCAGTTATGTTTTTTTTTTTTGGAAATATAAATATATTAAATAGTTTAAAACTTTTTAGATTAGACATAAATAAAGAGTGTGATGTCACCATGATGACACCGTTTGGTTTATTTATTCACATCAAGCCTAGAGTTTAGTGGTTATCTTGTTTTCTGGGTTCCTTAACGGAAAGCTGACAAATATCCACTAATAGCTGTGTCTCAGGAGGTAATGGCACGTTTTGTGTAACACTTTGAAGGTGGCAAAGGTCTTTAGGCATAGAGCTTTATTGTCAAATTACAATCGTAAAACAAAACAGAAAAAAAGAACCAAATATGGTAAATTGGAGTCAGGGAAATGATCTAATGTTGAAAGGGAGACGTGGATATTTCATTGCACTCAAGACATTCTACAGCCATGTCCTTATTAAAAATAGTTTACTGCTTTCCTTCCAAGGTTTATTAATCTGTTCAGCAGTTCTTTAATTAGTTTTAACTTGATCAATCTCAGCTGTTTTGTGTGATGCAGATAAAATATTTCCGAAACAACAGATTCCACATGACCACGTCTTGTCGTGTGGAATGTCACTCAACATGAGCGTTTCACCCCATTATTACTTGGTGACAGCCTTTTCCAGCAAAAATATTCAGATGCTTCCAATAAATCACATTTTTATTTTATTTTTTAAGGGCACTGCAGTTTGCCAGACATTAAGTCCCGACATTTTAAAACAGATTAGTGCTGTGGTGGTTACTTCTGTTTGTCATCTGAGTCAATCCCATAATTGTCCTCTGGATGATTCTGTGTTGTCAATTATTTTATCTACTCTGATGGACACATTAGAACTAGTTCTGGATCGTCTGTTCATTTCATTTCTGGATTCTTTGGGGGAAAAAAGAGTCAATGACTCAGGCATCAAATCCCAATTTCAGGCGCAAAAAGCACTTTCTTTTTTTAAAGCATTAGTCAGCTAAACAGAGGATGTTAGTGGATGTATCTCGGGTGTTGGGTAGATTTCTTTCCTTGCTCCTAGTTAACCACATGCACACATTGAACGTCTTCTCTGAACCTGGCACTTACTTTGTCGTCCAGTTTTTCCCTTTCCCCAAACACACGATACATCGAGCTAAATCACGGCAAATCGTCCCTTCAGAATGACTTTAAAATTGCCCCGTTGAAATGTTTGCGTCTATAAACAAAACCTTTTCTTTGGCATCTTTCAGAGCTGAATCTCAAGCATGAGTCAATAAATAGTTTGTGCTGTGAAGATGTACCCGTTTTGTTTTTGTTTTTATTCTAGAACTATTCATAACATCGGAAAAATGCGACTGACCAGAAAATATATGTAAAAATACCAGATTATGGCCAAAAACTCTAAAGACATCCATAACATCCATCAGATCTATTGCTCAAGCGCCCTCCAGGAGAAAATATGGCTTACTGGAAGCAAAATATCAAGAACCAAGATCAAAACTCCTGCATAGAAGTCTATTAACGAATCCTAACCCCATACTCACAAACAATAAATATAAGAAACTGGAAACAACCAGAAGGCCAAAACTTGCACTGTGCATTAGTTGTTGATGTTCAAAAGGTTTTATATTGGTCTCCTTATGGTATACACCATGTGACCTAACAGTTAGCCATTCAGTTCAAACCATGCAACGTACCAAGTCCCAGTTTGTTTAGTAAACACGGTTTGCCGCCGCAGATAATCCCTCGAACAAAGCAAATGCCTAATTCCGCCAAGATCAATGAAGCTCCAAATGTCCGGTTGGCTTTAGGGACTTAATAAACCTGCAGGGGGTGTCATGGTTTCTGAAGTTATGATGTTTAAAGCGTATGCTGCAGAGGCTGGAGTCTGTGGCGATTTTAGATACAAAGCAGGCGACAATAAAATGAAACGGCGGTCATTACAGGGCTGCCTGTCTTACCTGCTGCAGGCCGACATTATGCTGCAACACCACATGATGGAAGTGCGGCTCGACT
The DNA here is from genome assembly GCF_011125445.2 of Fundulus heteroclitus. Taxonomy (NCBI): domain Eukaryota; kingdom Metazoa; phylum Chordata; class Actinopteri; order Cyprinodontiformes; family Fundulidae; genus Fundulus; species Fundulus heteroclitus. Next base: position 14,866,920 of record NC_046361.1, read on the forward strand.
TAAGACACACACGCACACACACACACACAGAGACAAGCCGCACGTTGAGACTGCAGCTTCCCTCACACAGCGCGGTAAAAACAGACACGCACGGAGACGATTCCTCGAGACAGCAAAACCACTTAGAAGCCGATTTTGCCGCGCGTCATGGAGTAGCCCAGCTTGGCCTCGTTGTTGATGAAAGACATAATGCCCAGGTAGGTCTCGATGAGCAGGGGTCTCTCCAAGATCAGGACGCCGTTGGCCCGGCCGGGGATGGGGTGCTCCTTGTGGGCCTTCTTCACGGCCTGCACCAACTGGGTTTTGAAGTTGTCCAGCTGGGGAAGGGAACAATGAGCATGAAACGGGAACAACCCCTGCACGGATGAAAAACAGGACTAGGGCTGGACGATACAGAGGAAAAAGTCGATAAAATAATAATAATAATAATAATAATAATAATGATAATTATCAACAAATTCAAAACACATATTTTAAGTGCAGCCCTGGCCATTTTATGCTGTTGGTTAGTGACCTGTTTTTAGAAAAAGACACAAACACTGAATTCAAACTCACCTCATTATTCAACTAACTTTTTACCAAACTTTACCACAGAAAAAAATAACTCTCTGAACTCTTTGAAGGGGGCGGAGCTTGGTTCCTGGGTCTGTGTTTGATTGGTTGGGAGGATGTAATGACTGTAATATTAACCTACACTACATGATGGGCTAGAATGCAAAAGGAAGGAAATCTGTTATTCTATTTTATTAACCCTTTTTTTCCCCCTATTATCAACATATGTCTATCGATCGATATATATTGTTACTGAATTATCATCCAGCCCTACATAGGAGCTTAACAGCCAAATAAGCTCAATTTAATGCAAATAAGAAAATAAAAGCAGGAATCCATCCCGATAAAGGCTGCTGTCTTATCAGTAAGGGTATAAAAAGCAGCTTTGAGCTAAGCGCGTTATGCAGATTAAGCCTGGATGAAAAGCCCTTTTGTTCAGGAGGATCACTTAGACCACTAGAGCTCTGTTGTTTTCAGCTGGCCTGCGAATGCTGGAGCTGCCGTCGTTGCTCGTTCTGCCTCGAAACAAGCAGAGAACTGGCGTGTTAAGAGTCAGGCTCAGGCTTTCTGTGCTGCCACGTTTACTAAAGTGAAGCAGAGGATGCACTTATTAGAGAAACCTCTGCTGCCCAGCGTGGTGAAATCAGAATCTACCTGGCAGAGGGAGGCCACCTTCTCGTCGGCGCTGGCCATGGGGTGCTCCGTGAAGGTGGCGTAGGGCATGTCTGTGGACCAAGGGTTCCAGCGGTTAAGGAACGACGCCCGAGGACGTTTGTCCCACTGAACGCGAATCCCGTAGCCCTCTCGTCTGCAAAAAAAATAAAAAATAAAAAGTCCAAAAAAACATTACTTCTGAGACAATGCATAGTTTATTTTCTTTGATTTCTTACTAATCGTTGCAGCATATTTATGTTGCCCCTCCCCTAGTTTTTGAAACACACATACACCCCCCCCCCATGCATTTGATGCATGAGAGGTAAACCTATGAACCATAACATCACTGTTCATGTTGTCAGATTTAATATTTCTGCTCAGAGATTCTTCATAGCACCGCCGTTACAGTGACTGTAGATCACTCAGTCGCAGGCCGACGTGACATCATCTTGATCATCTTGTTCTCGCTCAGACCCGGCCCTAACATCTGTCCCCTCTGGTTGGAGGTCGCTAAACACGTGCATGGACACATCTAAGAGGATGGGGGACAAACTTGCTCCGACCACCTGTGGAAATGCTCTGAGGCGATCGCATCTGCGTTAGTTAAGCGCTCTAAAGACGTGCCATGAGAGACACACCAAAGACACACCTAGAGAGAAAAAAAATATATAAAACAGCCTTGTATTATGAGACACTTCTGCCCTAACTTAAGACGATGGACAGCTGTCTGTGTTAAAATTCAGAAGAAAATAATTCGTTACTTTTGGCTAAAATATTTAATGAATATAGCAAATTCTATTCATCTTTTTTTTTTTTTTAAACACATCCTTGCCAGATCACAATCCGCTTGCGCTGATTTTCCTGCTGTCATCAGGGGAGATACAAGGTACCGATGAGTGTGAGCAGGGTGTGTGGTCTCTGGGTTATTATCGGTTCGGATCAGAAACCTGCCGACAGCTCGTCATGATGCGGCGTGGCTACGTGCTCATGAGCCTGCACAGCAAATAAAGGAAATCTAAGCGGTTAGGATGGATGTTTAACACTAGGTTTGACCACTCATGCTTAGAGCTTCCCACTTGTAAACCAACCAGGACACAAGCCAGTGCCAGGTCAGGACTAAACTTTTCGCCTTTCTCTCCTCATCGGTTAGGGAGAAATGTCGTCTTTTTCTGACCAACCTGTTCAGTTACCAGTTTACCTCCAGGAAAAATAATAATAATGTCATGCTGCAAAGATGAAAAAAAAAATACACCTACTTGTTTAGAGATTTTGGTGGGAATTCAAATTCACCCACAGAGATGGTGTCTACGGCGTTGAGCGATATCCTGACCACTTGCTGACACAGCAGATTGATGAAATCGTACTTGCACACCAGCAGAGACCTGCACACACACACACACACACACACACACACACACATATATATATATTTACACACAGCTACAACATGACAGGTGCCACATTATTCTGGATGGCTCTGATTCACTCACCTATCAGTTATCAGAACAAGTCTCTCCCTCTCATTGTTCCAGTGGTCCACTCTGCAGAAAACCCCACAGAACAATGTTTGTTTTTATGTCACATCCTTACGCAGGTAAAGATCAGAGCATGAGAACCGGTGCTGGTGTTGTTGTTTTTTGTTGTTGTTGTTTTTTAGCGCATTAGCCGATGATGGCGCAGGCCAAACGCCCGACGGATACTCACTCTACCAGCAGCCAGACGCTGAGCACCTCCCCGTCCTCGGATGGGAGCGCCACGGTCCTGATGTCGTTCACGGCCTGCTCGATGGTACCTGGCTGGGATCAGCATCACACAACCGCTACTCGTCAGCATCACCTGTCTGCGCTCTCCTACTGACAACAAACACCGCGCGGACGAATACGCGTTGCGTCGCCAGGGGGGGGTTTGTTTTGGGTGCTATACTCTAGAGAAAATGCATTGATCACATTTATTCTGCCGCTCACCCTGAACACGAAGTAGTCCTTGACTTTCGCCTGCATCGTGGGGTTGTGCACGTGGAAAGGCGTGAGCGTCTGTAAGGGCGGGCAGCAGGCCACGGAGGCTGCGTGCCCGAAGCCCCGTCCGGCGGCCTCCGGCGGCGTGAAGGCGACCTCGACCCCCTCGTCGGTGTCTGCGTGGAGGAGGACCGCAGCGCCCGGGCTCTCCGGCTCCATCGTGTCGTTCAGCTGCAGCATGGCGGAGGAGGAGGCGATGTTCGCGGAGGGGTTTCCTGACAACCTGGCGTCTCTCTCGTCTTACGTTAGAGAAGGAATTTCCGAGGACGCGGACTCTCCCATAGCGCACCGACTGTTTTGATGCTCGGGGGAACGAGGAAGCAGTCCGGCTGGTTTCACTTCCTCTGTTTTCGTTTCCTTCCTCTTAAAGGGACATTTCCTCCAGTTCACTGCAGCCCACCCTGCTTCCAGGTTCACCAGAAGCCGCGTTACAAGTGGGTTAGGCTATATCCCACAAAACTCATCATCATCATCATCATCATCATCATCATCATCATCATCATCATCATCATCATCCATGTTCAGTTATTTTACTGGGTGAAATAAACATCTTCACCTTTATTTGAGACAAACTGTTAATCATCTTCACTGTCCCAGAAGAAGAAACCACCAAAAAACAAAAAAACAAAAAAAAAAAACCCACTTGTTTCAAAGCTTCTAGAAACGCGCAGCTTGTAAAAATTATAATTGTATTGTTAAAGTACTTATAGGTACAAGTAATAAAATAATAAATATGTTATTTTATGACTGCTTTTCTTTTTTTTTTTTTTGACCTATCCTGTATGGCAGTGTAGCATTAATAATTGTTGTCTTAATGTCAGAGAGAGCCCAACAGATTTTACTTTCACAGGTGGAGCCTTACTGCTTTAGCCAGAGTGCTCCGCGTGATTTTCATATGCAAGTAGCGTTGTTAGATTTTATTCTGGGTCTATATTCACGTTCAGTGGACGCAAAAACAGGAAGGCAGAAATAAAAAAAGAAAGAAAAGAAAAACATGCTAAAAGGGGGAAAATAGAATAGAGGAAAAAGAAAGAACAAGATAATATCGTGGGAGTCTGCTTCTACATCTGCAAAGAGATATATATATAAAAAAAACTAGCAAAACCAACCGATAGTGTAAGCTATTTCACAGGTACAAACAACCAATGCCTTGATACCGTCACTAGAAATACACAGTATTATCCTCATCACCTCAGAAATGTTCCACCTGCTCCTAGTAGTATATAACCAACTTCTAGACCAGACTTCAGTGCCAGATTATTTCGAGCCTTTTGGTGAGTCTTATCCAGCGTTCTTTTCTGATTACCTGTTGATGCCGACCCATTTGCCTCTAGTTATCTGAGCCAGCCTGATCCCTGTACCTGTTTTTTTCCAGCCCTGTTCTGACTACCTGCCTGTTTTGCCTGACCTGTTTCTGTTTTTGGATTTCTGACCTTGCCTGATCCCTGCCTGTGATGTCTGCTGAACTGTGTACTGACCTTGGACTGTTATTCGACCACAAGCTCTGTTTTTGTCCTGCCTGCACCTTTTTGTTAAAATAAACCTTCTTTAATCATTTCCACTTGTCTGGTTCGAATACTGGGTCCGTCTATCCCCGTTCATGACAACAGGATGTATAATTTGACAGCTAACGATAATAATAGGGGTTTTCTGTATAGAAGTGAATCTGTAAGTATACCTGAATCTAAGTACCTGTAAGTGTTTGTGAGACTGCACTTGTACATGTAAGGTTTATCCAGAAGATAAACCTTACATATATCTGTATGTTGAATTAACCTACTAATATTAGTAATAATTATTAACGTATAGTTAAATGTATAGCTACATATTTGCCTTTATAATACTGCCTTGTGTTATGATTACTAGATGTATAACTACTGACTTAAACACATACTGTTATTGAAAACAGAGATGTGAACATGTTCCAAATTCCTAAATTATTCCCAAATTATCAGTATAGCTGTAAAACAAAACCGTTACTTCCATCTTACACATTTTACTCGTTTCATCGCACGATATTAGAGCAGACGCTTTAAGTAAGACAATAAAATAGTCTTTCTTCCTAGCAAACAAAAATTATCTGAGCATTATTAACGTACATTTCATTTTAAATGGGTTTCTGCAATTTTACACATATCAGGTCAGTTGAAATTCAAGTCCTGACAAACACTTCCATCTAGTGGAGGGTTTCGGTAACGTAGAAACATATATCAATGAAGCAAGGGCAAAACCTAATTTGATGTCTGGAGATTATCTCAGAACTCCGATTTTGTGTTTCATTGCCACAGTAAGGTTGAAATTCTAACATTAGACAACTGCTGCCACAGACTGCAGCAGCCCACTGTAACAGTAACTGAATACACAACCTTTTGGGGCCATCTTAGATTTTTTTTGTAAGTTTTTTTTTTTTTGTTCATCAATATACCCAAAACAAATGTATGTTGCATGGTTTAAAATTCACTTTATTATCTTTGCTTCTTGCATTGATTAGAAGATCAATACAACAAATGTGGCCTAGAGTGTTCTTTCAAAGTCATGTCTGTTTCATGTTCCAAATGCCTAAATCCTTCCCAAATGATCAGTATAGCTACAGAACATGATCGTTACTTCAATCTTTTACATGTTACTAATTTCATTGTACAATATTAGAGCAGAAGCCTTAAGAGTGAGACAATAAAAGTCTTTTTTTATTAACAAACAAAAACAATATGTGCATTATTAACGTACAGTGTTTATAAGAAGCTTCCTTTTAAATGGGTTGCTTCAGGTTTACAGGTCAGTTTAAATTCAAGTCCTGACAAACAGCCCCCTCTAGTGGAGGGATTTGGTAATTTCTACTGTTGATCGTCAACACTATATTTCCTGCATGTTGTAACATAAACTCGTGGTTTCCAATCTGTTTATCTCCTGACCCATCAAACAACAGCACAAAAATCCAGCAATCAGCCAGAACTACTGCTGTTTTTATCCATATGTCACTGTCTTTTTCCATTATAAAATTATATGGAATGCATTTTTTAAACTTTATTTGATGTCTGGAGATTATCTCAGGACTCCCATATTATGTTTCATTGTCACAATAACATTCTACCTCTGACAATGAAAAACTGACACAGACTGCAGCAGCTCCCTGTAACAGCTTTTCGGGCTATCTTACTTTATATGCATATCATTTTTGAAAGCTTTTTTTGTTCAATTTCATGTTGCATGACTTAAAATTCACAGGTTTTGCCTTTTGTTTCCATTAGAAGATCAATCAAAAACAAAATCTGGCCTAGTCATATATTTGTTTCATGTGTTATTTTTTGAGGAAGCACATAAAGAAAATACTTTCTTTTCAACAGTTATGGCATGTCTGATACTACTATCTGGTAAGCACTTTGCTCTCAGACTGCAGGTCTGCTGGTGGTTCCTAGAGTCTCTAAAAGTAGAATGGGAGGCAGATCCTTTAGCTATCAGGCTCTTCTCCTTTGGAACCAACTCCCAGTTTTGGTCTGTGCGGCAGGCACCCCTTCTACTTTGTTGAATTTCTAATAGTAAGTGTGTTCTGCTGTCTCCTGCCCCCTGAATACTTTCTATAACTGCTTTTGAGTCTGTGCACACCCCCCCCCCTTTCTGGTCTAACCTCCTCCACCCACTCTAAGCTTATTATTACTGCCACCATTTCTGCTGCAAGAATGACAATTGATCTGAGAATTGTTTGGATTTACAGATTTGAAACTCTGGTGTGTAAATTCCTATTCCCACACATCCTTTTGGTGTTCTTAGAACCATTTGTGTATATTTTAAGGTAATTGTAGTCTGAATTTCTAAGGTATACATTTGTTTTGACCCTACTTTATTTAGCTTCCAAGTGTTTGTCATTTCAGAAAACTCTCACGCCCACTTTTGCCTCAGGAATAGCACTGATTATATCAAACCGGAATATTTCGGTATCTAACCCCCCCCCCCCCCCCCACCCCCCTCCCACCTCATACTCCTGAGCAAGGTTACTGGCTCTCCAGATGCCAGCGTACTTGAGGGTTCTTCTTAGGATCTTAGCTGAGCTAAGATTGCACTCTTCTGGACTGAGATATCTGATGTTTCTCCAGGAGCCTCTTCTCCAGAGTGGGGGTTACTGCCCCGAGTGCTCCGATGACCACAGGCAATACTGTTGTCTTCACCTTCCAGGCTCTTTCTAGTTCTTCTCTGAGCCCTTGGTATTTCACCAGTTTCTCATTTTTCCTGATGTTTCCATCACTGTTTCCACATCGACCACAACAGCTGTCCTCTGCTGCTTTTCAATGATCACAGTGTCCTGTTTGTTGGCCATTACCATTTTGTCTGTTTGTATCTAGATGTCTAGATGATCTTAGCTCTCTCATTCTCTATTACCTTGGGAGGTGACTCCCATCTTGACCTGAGGGTCTCCAGTTGGTATTCTGAACAGATGCTTCTGTAGACTATACCAGCCACTTGGTTATGGCGTTCAATGTATTTATTCCCTGCTAGTATCTTACACCCTGCTGTGAGATGCTGGATGGTTTCTGGGGCCTCTTTGCATATCCTGCACCTAGCATATGGTAGATCTGGATCTCTATTGCTCTGGTGCTCAAGGCCTGTTCCTGTGCTGCCATGATCAGTACTTCAGTGCTGTTCTTCAGTCCAGCCCTCTCTAGCCATTGGTAGGATTTGGTCATATCAGCCACTTCAGCTATCCGTCGGTGGTATATCCCATGCAGGGGTTTTTCCTCCCATGGTGGTTCCTTCAGTTCCTTCTCTTCCAGCTTCCATTGTCTGAGACATTCACTCAGCACTTCATCCGTTGGGGCCATCTTCCTGATATATTCTTGAAGCTTGGATGTTTTATCTTCAATGGTGGCTCTGATGGTCACTAGGCCTCTGCCTCCTTCTTTGCACTCAGTGTAAAGCTTGTGGATACTGGATTTGGGTGGAATCCACCATGAATGGTGAGTAGCTTTCATGTTTTATCATCAGTGGTCTGGATTTCCTCCTTTGGCCAAATTATTTTCCCAGCAGGGTATCTGATGACCGGCAAGGCATAGCTGTTGATCGCCCGGACCTTGTTCCTGCAATTGAGCTGACTTCTTAATGTCCTAGTGGTGTGGATCAGCGAGTCAATGTCTCGCTCACTCTTAGCGTACTGCTTTGTGTCATCCACGTACAGGAGGTGGCTTTTTTCTGAGTCGGTACCCATAGCCAGACTTGTTGATTATTTGGCTGAGGGGTTTCAGGCTTATGCAGAACCAGTAGCTGGTGTTTGGCTCCTCTGGTCATTTTACCAGTGTTTACATGTGTTGATCGACGTGCCCACTCATCTTAGTCGCTATGATGCCTATATGTATATGTGTATATATATATATATATATATATATATATATATATATATATATATATATATATATATATATATATACATAAACCAGTCAAAAGACAGGTAATGAATGAATAGACCGTATTTTAGAAAGGCCCTGGTCCAAGTAATATATCAGTAGGTTCTAAGGATCTAGAATTAAATGCATCACAAAATTTAAAAAGCACACAGGTTTTATTGCATATCAATTTCATGTATAAATTCTTCATAGCATTGGAAAGATTACATTTGGTATACATTGCTATTCTACAGAATTAACATCAGAGTCATATCTTTTCAATGAAATTTCTCTAAAGTACATCTGCAATAATCACAAGCATCAAAAGAACTGCAATTTCAGAATTGTTCAATATTATTCTACAATCCTTTATTGTTTTTCATTAGGTCTTCTCCCACCAGTCTTTTCTATGTCTTTCAAAACCTGCCCACACATCTGCCAGGCAGTCAGAACTTGAAGTCAAACCTACTAACCTAAACACATGTACAATAAGTGCATCTACAATTTTTTTGTTTTACCTTTTTTTTTTTCATCTTTTTGAATTGATACACATTTCACAAATGGACATCATTATGACTGCTAAACACGTCATGCACCATAACTTTTTTTTTTTTCATTTGTTTTCAATAAACATAACGGAGGCGATATACAACTCAAAACAAGCACCATCCATTTAAACCCATATTTTTCAAAGGTTTTTTTTTCTTCTTCAGACAAATGCACCATTGTTTTTCATTCTTTAAAATACTATACAGTTAAAAAGAAACCGTGTATATTTTTTTTAAACTTTCTTCTGTAACAGTTGGGCAAAGATCAACCATGTTTTATTATGCTGATAAAAAATATTTCAGTGACCAGAACACTTTGTGAAGTTGCCAAAATGGAATACTTCATCGCTTTTAATTCAGTTGCTTCACACAGCGCGTGATTATTACAGTAGTCCATGACATGAATAACTACACATAGTCAACCTAAAACCTTAGTGACCCAAGTCTTTATGTTTTCTAAGCACAAATTGAAAAACAATGTGTTTACAATGAATGGAATCTCATTCAGTAGAATTATATATATGTACATATATATATAAAAAAGACTTTAGTCTTAAGAAAATGAGATGATGCAGCAGTCCTAGCATCACACGACCACCTGCTGTTGTGAATCAAAATTACAGTGCTTTAGTTTTACTCTTACCTCTCCTGGTTGAGCCCAGCTGGACCATCTATTGAACGTCGAATCAGCTTTAAAAATGGATCTGAAGTCAACCAAGAGACCAAACCCTGCTCAGTTCATGGCTTGGTCCCAGTCGCCTTAAGTGCTAGTTTAAAAAAATCAGTATCAGGCCTGATCATGAAAGTCTAAGAGGGATGAACGGCGATCCAAAAGGCTAATCCCAGCAACCTACGAGTACCTAGAGTAAATGTTTCATGCTGTCTATGACACAGCTATCTTTGTAGATTTATTAGAATGGGTTTTTGAGAGCAATCAAGAGGGAGTTTAACTGGACTGACCAACAAACTTAAGGATGTTCACTCTGTTCTTTTAACAATCATGAGTCAAATCTCCTCGTATATAATCACTGAACCTGCGTGCCGTTTTGACTGGGTGCTGTGAGGTTTTCAGGCCAGACAACTCACCTGAGACAAATCGTTTTAAGATCACAACTGGTTGGTTACACTACAAACAGGACGTAACGCGTGCCAACAGAGGCAGAAATCCAGATTCAGTAATGATTACGTAATGCCCTTTAACGACATTCAAAACTGTATTTGCACAAATATGCCCTTAGACAGAGGTGCATAAATGAGACGTGTTGAGTGAAATTGTTAAAGTGAAACAACAAAAAGACAACCAGGGTAAACCTGCCACTATGTTTCAATGCCAAATAGGACTCTAAAACTAACTACAGTTGAATTTAACTATAAATAAACAACAACAACAAATGAACTTGTGGGATCTTTTGATTTTGGCACACTAATCCATCAAAAACAAGGATTCAGAATCTTCCCCTGCGCTTTGACAGCCGATCCTTCCTTTCTTCTTCAAGAAAAAAACAGGGATGAAAAGACTTTTTTTTTCTTCATTTTTGCTTCTTGAGTCTCAACGAAACAACATAAAAATAAATACATGCACACATATCTAAATTTACACCTATAAGTATAACTTGGGGAAAAGAAAAAATAATGACAACAAATGTGAGGCCTCTTGGAAATGAAATGATTGTCAAAAGAAAAAAAAACTCTAAGGGTTATTTGGCACATACCGCTCTTGCTATGAACATCTAGGTTATTGTTATTTTTACATCATGTGACAGCGTCATACAAATTTGGTCCTTCTCTAAAATAATTAAATTAACGTTTGAGTGCTCAGGAGCCTAAAACAAGCAATACTGTGGTATGTATAAGAAAAAAGTAAATATACGTATATGATGATGCAATAAACAAACAGGAAAAAAAAACACTCTTTTTAGTATAATTTAAATTCATTTTCAGCACTAACAAATTTAGTAGCCAATTTCCATGGCTATTGGCCCACATAGCTCATTACCTCATCACATTTGAATATGGGACATCATTATACAAGTAATCAGTGAAAAATCAACAGTCTACTGGTTCTGAATATTTATTTATTTTGTCTGGTGCTTTTGTTGATTCTGAAATTAAATAAAAAAAAAAAATAATAATAAGTTTAGTCGCCATGCCTGGTGGAGGAAAACCTGGAAAGAATCACTCACAAGTCCACTTTATTTCTGCTTCAACAGTGCCACCTGGTGGAAATGCAGTGTCAGTGCTGTAATGCTTGTGTTGAACATAGTGCACAGACTTTAGAGACATTATCAGTCAGTAAGTGTCTTTTAGGGGAGCCTTTTACAGGGTGACTGTGATGCTGCAGGGAGCATTGTGCACTGGGGGATGATCAGAGTGATGGAGAGTTTCAATGCTGCAGAGAAGCATTCATCATGTCCTTCACATCAACAGGAGCTTAGCAGTGCTTTCTCACAGACACAGTCTTGCAAGACGCCTGGCGAAGGGACACTCCCTCCTCTGTCGTACTCAATCAAACACGCAAACATGTGAGCGCAGGCATAGCCAGGCAAACTCGTTCGCTCTGCCTTTAATGTGTGTGACAATGAAATCCTTCACTGCCCTCGTGTCTTCGGGCTGTCCTGTCAGTCTCTTGTTTTCTGCCTGTTGGTGAGACTAAATGTTCCTCCTACTTTTCCTTCTGCCTTTCCGTGGCTTCTCTTTGCCTAGATATGGTTGAGTGGGTGAAAGCTGCTCGTCTCGGACGGTCCGCCTCCCATGCTCAGCCAAGCGTCCAAAGAGTTCTGAGAGGGCGCGTGCAAAGGGTTGTTCTCTGAGAGAGACAGCATCATTGCATAAGCCTGCAAAGGAGAGACAATCGAAATTTGAAAAAATCTCCCAGATTCATTATGTGCACATGTTTTAGACTCTCTCTTTACTTATTTTAGTAAGTAAATGAATTTTAGAGGACATTCGTGGGACTAAACAGTTATATTTGTTACTTAGTCTCTCTGTTCCGGACATTATGTGTTGTGATAATGATACATTGCAATTTACAAAATAATCATTAAACAAATAATTATAGACTGCCAAAAAAAATTCTGAAACAACTTTGCAAAATGCAGTAAAATAAAACAAAATTAAACACAATGTTGTCTGTGCTTTATGTTAAGGATGTAATACATTACAATTTAATCATCTGGGTTAACAAAATTCCACATTTAATTATATAATTGCTGAAAACTGTATTTCATATTATATATAACTGTTTCGCTTTCAAAAAGAAGAAATGTTTAAATTGGTTTGCTCATCGGACCTCTCTCAGAACTCCACAAGTCGCTGCCTATACGAAAGTGGTTCATCGTGGATATCTGCTGTTTTATACCCCCTTGACAATATTGTATTCGCCTTGCATTTAGTTGCCGCACGAAAATTTAACTTAACTCCCGCCCCTATTTAATAGATATCCAAAATCCAACCACATACCTGGGTTTTAGCCTGTCTGTACAATGTTTCTTTCAATGCTTCAGACTCTAGCGAAGTGTTAAATATGTCTTTAACATCAAAGGATTGCTCATCAATGGCTGCTTTACGTAAACCGTCCAGGCTCTTAGGGAAGCTGGGCAGACTCTCCAGATCCAAGAGAGACCCCTCCTCCTCTATACACCTACACACACGAGGCACGGGTGAAGGGAAGGATGGAGCGGCATTGAGGGATGGTTAAATGAATGGAGCAAAAGACAGACATTTAGATGAGACAGAGGGAGCGTTTATGGGATTCAAGGAGGGGAAAACATTGAAAAGAGGAAGTAAAATGGGGAACGGTGAGGAGGAGATAAAGAGAAGAGGGGTATAGTTAATAAAAGGTTAGAAAGGCAGACAGGATAAACTGACAAAGTAATAAAAAAGGTTTAGTAGAAATAGAGGAAGCTGATCTAACATGAATAAAAGAGAAAATGAAACTGTTTTAAACAAGCTAACGATGATCTGAAGTTTGAAGGCTTTCTTTCCCCACACTGTCTGTCCTTCTCAGCACAGTGCCTGTCAAAGGTATTCCCTTAAACACTTTCACATGTTGTGAAATTATACCAAAAACACCAATTCATTTTTTGAGGGATTTTACATCATGTGTCATACCAGCAAAAAACACAACATTATTTGTGATGTGTAAGAAAGAGGACGCATGGTTTCAAATGTTTTTGTATACAAAGAAATCTGAAAAATGTGGCATTCATGCACATTTTGGCCCCCTGTACTCTAATACACCAAAATAAAGTCCAAAGACTAACTTTTTAGCCTAAATGCTTAATACTTCTCTACGGAGGGTTCACGGTTATAAACACATAACCGTGAACCCTCCATATCACAATATAGCTGGTGAAAACATTCTCATAGGACTTGCAGTTGTAATAGCAGAGAGGCTGAATACAAATGCATGCCGCACTTTTCAGATTTTACATGTAAAACATGTTGAACACCAGCTCTTCCTTTCTCTTCTACTTAAAATTTGCTGTTTGTGAAAAAAAATGTTCTGGGCACTGTATATAATGCTTATTATTAGCATAAATTAGGATAAAAGGTCAAATAACACATCTTTAGGTTAAATTGTGTTGATGTAATATATAGAATTGATCTGCCCATTTGTACACATTGAATGAATAACCATAAACCCCTAAATTAGGAGTTAATTTATTTTGTTTACATTTTTGCTGACATGACAAAAGACCTACCTGCGAGTGTGTTCATAGCTCATCGCTAATGGAGGCGTCTCTGTGTCTTCCTCTTCCTCGTCCTCCTCGTAGACTCCCGTTGTGACCGGTGATGGGGACTCCGGTGCCTCATCGTGCGACTTCTCTGTCAGGCTGCCTTCTTCCTCCTCCTCGTCGTCCCCTTCCACTTCCTCTTCCTCCAGGCCCTGCAGGCCTAGCTTAGAGTTGGACAAACTGTGGCTGGGTGGGCGCTCCTCATCGGGCTGTTCTGACCTGCAGGGGTGGGAGAGGGTAAGACGCGTTGCCGTGACTTTAGTGGAAATAATTCAGCTTTCGGATCAGGTGTGGGGTGTTTTATCAAAGCTGAAAGTTGTGCTTTTTCATATAGAAGAAACATGTATGAAATGGAGACAAAATTATTTTCTGTCAAGTTTGAAAATATTCCTCACATTCTACGAAAATAGAAAAGATTTACTCCTTTCGACGAGCTTCGAATGCTTTATAATTTCAGTAGTTACAAAAATATAACATAAACAATCTGGCCCCGATTGCCGTCAGCCTTTTCTAAGCATCCAAAAGCAGGACGCATCTTTCAGAAAAAGAAATAATCAGATGACAACATGCGCACTACAACTCCAAGGGTCCGCACAAACAACACGGGTGCCGACAATCTGCCCAAAGCTGTTTTTAAACAGCCCGACAGATGATTAATTGACCAGCACCCCCAAACAGAGAAGGAGATAGCCCCGCCTCCGACCAGGCCCTCCACAAGCCGCTCCATGCCGTAACGGCGGAGCGTAGCTGGAGCGGCTGTGGGAAGAGGCTATCAGCACAATACCATTACGGCCTGCCATCTGTACATTTTCCAGCCTGCGTCTCCACAAAGAGCCGTTCCTCCATCACCCCCCAACCACAATGTCATGGCTCATGATATCATTTCCTTTGGGATGGCAAATTTACCCCTTGCATTTTTTTTTGCCACACTGCGGACATTCATCAAATCAGACAGGGATACCTCTGGGAAGGGGTGCACGGGGACAGGATTGGGTCACACACGGTGGGGCTGTGCGAGCGGGCTGAGGGGCTGCAGGGGGAGAAAAAGTTCTTCGCTCAATCTAGATTAAATATCACCATAATCAAATTGCAGAGCCGCTCGGCAGTGTTTGTGAATGGAGAAAGAAGCGTAGCTCATTCGCTGGGGGCCTGGGTTTTGTCATTTAGTCTAAACACGTCAGTTGGGTGTTTGTGTTAGTGGACTGGGGGTATGGGTACTGCGGGCAGATTGGGGGAAGAGCTCAATCATCAGTGGATCTCCCAGATAAATGCCTAAACCAAATTCCCCCTCGGGGTCCTCTCTACCAGCTAGAGTAGCTCAGTCAGGGACAAGAAACCACAATTGGGGTGTTATCCAACTCTAAAGCCAAAGCAACGACCTGAGGATTATGGTATGGCGGAAACGCATACTTCCTAGCTCCTAAAAGCTGCCTTGCCAGAAATATCCACGCAGATCTATACTCCGTTATTGTTGTTTCAAACTTTCACCTTGGAATCAGAAGCATCTCCGACATGGAAACACTTCAAAAGTTTTCATGAGCTTCCAGGAACTCTTATTTTGACTGGCTGTAGTTTTGAAGGAAGGGAAACTATGGCTGCGAGGGCGGTTAAAAAAAAAATTATTACAAATGGCCATCCATGAATGTGTGTTTGTGTTCCCGGTTTGACTTCAGTCACTCAGAGGGAGAATAAACAGCAGGCTGTCTGGTAGGAGGACAGAAAGCATAACATGTAGTCTGAATTACAGATATTAAAATGTCAAGCCAGGCTGTTGTAGATGAGACTCTGTATTGATCCCAGATGGCAGAGGGGCTAATTTGCCACTGGGTCTGCTGGCCATAATGTGTGTTGACAAGAATAATGGGGGTGGGAGCGTGACGGAAGAAGCTCAAGACAGTAAATGAGACTACCAGAAAGGAATTCACAGCCAGGATAAAAGCAAGATTTAGATATAGAGTGTAGACTCAAGAAAAGAAGGAAAAACTGAATGAGAAAAAGAAAACATTTCAACCCTTATACGTCCTGGTATATTTGGAAGTTTCCAACAAAAGGAGTATTTAATATCTAGATGGAGAGAAACTGATCAGAACTTTGTGACATCTGTCATGGAGATAGACTGATGGTCCATTAAATAAACTGTGATAGTGTAATGCAGCGCTACAACAAATAGGAAAAAGGAATTTATAGCATGATACAGCTTTAATGGGGATGAGAACTAATTCCAAGTCTTTCTTGTTGAAGACACTAGGGAGCACTGTGTACCAAGTGCTAACATCAGCAGTGTCTATCAAAAGTATCTATACCCCTTGAACCTTTTCACATTTTTATTATGTTACAATTGCAATCGTTAGTGCATTGCATTGAGGTGAAATATGGTAGAGCAACACAACTTGCATAATTGTAAAAATCAAGAAAAAGGAAACATGGTTGCAATGTTTTCTTGCATATAACAAATAAATAAAAAAGTGTTGCCTGATTTAAGTAAATCTGATTTAACCTGATACCACCCCAAAAAAGCCAGTCAAACAAACTGCTTCAAAAGTTGGCTAGTTATTAAATCGAATCCAGCTGTGGGTAATTTAAACTCAGATTGAAAACTGTTGCTCTGTGAAGCCCTCAATTGATGGTTAAAAACATTAGTGAACAAACAGCATCATTAGGACCAAGGAAAACAACAGACATGTCAGAAAAAGGGCTGTGAAGACGTTTATAGCAGGGATAAAGCAGGGATAAGTTATAAAACAAATTATCATCTGAAAATGGAAAGAGTAACAAATGCAAACCTACCAAGACATGGTCATCCTCTAATACTGATCAAGGAGCAAGGAGAGCATTAATAAAAAAGGTGGCTAAGATGAACATGGTAAATCTGGAGGAGCTGTAGAGACCCACAACTTAAGAAGAGATTTAAAAGCCCCAAGAGTTGAGGCCTATCTAATATGAAGGGGCAGCTGGTTCCACAGTTTAGGAGGTAAACTAGAAAAGCCCGATTGCTTCTGTGGACCAGCCTGGACCTTGGGACAACTAAACACAAAAGAACATTAGATATAAGGGATCTAGAGGGCACGTAAGGCTGCAGGAGATCAGACAAATACACAGGTGCCAGCCCATTTCGGCCCTTATAGGTCAGCAATAAAACTTTAAAATCAATTCTAAAACGAACGGGGAGCCAGCAAAGGGAAACAAGCACTGGTGAAATATGCTCATGCTTTCTGTACGTGTTAAGAGGCAAGCTGCAGCGTTCTGAACCAGCTGCAGTCGTGAGAGACTGGCCTGGCTTACACCAACACACAGAGAATTGCAATAATTGAGTTTGGAGCTAATGAAAGCATGAATCACTCGTTCAAAATTATTAAAAGATAAGAAAATTTTCACTGTTGATAAAAGTCTTAGTTTAAAAAAATTATCCTTTTACGACAGAACTAATCTCAGGGTTTCCTCCAGGCAGGCAGGCTGTCAGGCTTCCCACCAGGCTAAGCATCATCTGTTTATTTTAAATGTACCGATATTTAAGCGCGACATAAAACGGTGAGTAAAGTTCCCGTCCGTGAGTAAACCTCCCGGTCGAAATAGCTAACCTGCTAGCTGTTATTAGCTCGCTAAATCTGAGTATTATTTGCATATGACTGAAATTAAATATTACATTTTCTAAAAATGGAACCTAAAGGGAGCATGTGGATAGAAAATAAAATGGGTCCAAGGATGGATCCCTGAGGAACTCCACATGTAAGGGGAGCTGAGGGGGAAGCAAATTCTCCAATGTTTACAGAGAAACTCCTATCTGACAAATAAGACCTGAACCTGTCCGGTGCAGAGCCTTTGATACCACATAGATCCCATCTGGAAAGCAAGATGCTGGGGTCCGCGGTCTCAAAGGAGGTTTTCAGATCTAAAAGAATAACTGACTTTCCTGAATCTATAGCTAATAAAAGATCATTAAATATCTTTAAAAGTTCAGTTTCAGTGCTATGAAGAGTTTTAAAAGCTGATTGAAAAATTTCAAGGATGCTATGCGTATTGAAAGGAGCTATAAGTAAGATATTTACTGAATTTACAAAATTATTCTCATTTGTCACCTGGGATGGAAGTACCATTCCCTATAAACAATCAATCCCCTCCATCAACAACGTCTTAGTCAAGTTTTCCTCCTTTAAATCCTAGAGGTACGGTCTGAAACTACTTCAGTTCAGAGTGTCGGTTCCTCAGCCAATCATATGAGAGTTCCCAGAGTTCCCAACAGAGAGCGCAGCATTTAGTATTTTATCTTTGCAAAAGAGCAGTAGCCTGCAAACATGGAAGCCAGTAAGAGAAGCGGACCAGAAATAGAACAGAATAAAACATCATAGACCTGTCCTGTGGTAGTAAAAATTCAGAAGGGTTTCACACCGTTTAAAAACAGCATATTAGATCATTGCGACAGTAAGGTGTTGTACCGATTTGAGCCACAAGGCATCAGTATTATTTATAGCTCCTTTGAAAAAGACTGCAGGTGACTAAAAACTATCCTTTCTAAAATCTTTGACAGAAAAGGAAGCTTTGAGATAGCCCTAAAATTTTAAAGAACAGAAGAATCAAGACTGGCTTTCTTTAGCAACGGCTGCACAATTGCACGTTTAAAACAAACTGGAAACACAAAGGTGTGAGTAAAGGCGGAAGACCTAGAACTGCTTGTTTTACTGTGTTTAAATCACAGTTTCTCTTTTTCTTTCTTTAATTTCAAATCTAAAGCTAAACATCCTGATAAAATAAGACAGATTAAAAAGGTTTTAACAGCCTATGGTGAATAGGCCGTAACCTTTGAAAAGTGATTTATACCAAAGCAACAAGTGTGTTTTTGTCTTAACCTTTTGTCCATGGAGCTGGAGGCCTGGTTCATCTCGTTGTTGGAAATGAAGTTGCGAATTTCAGAGAAGTATGAGTCCTCCTTCTCGTCTAAAAGTGCGTGATTGTCTGGTTCGGAGTTTGGAGAGGAGATGGTGGTTCCTAGGTTGGAGAGAATCCCGGACTGCTGGCTGACTGTAAGGGAAGGATTTCTACATGTTAAAACTGACAACTTTGGCAAACAAAATAAACACCTATAGAAGTAATCCTTTAAAAATGTTACCAGAAGGCTTTAATACATTAAAACCTTAAAAAAATATCAGAAAAATATATTTTTACAGAAGAATGTTTTAAAAGACAAAAAAAAAATCTTAAAAAGTTGATGAGATAATTTAACATGCAATAATTTGTGTTTAAATCAAATTTGGGCTATTGGTTAAAAGTCATCCTCGTTACTAAATGTTCAACTTGCTTTGCCTCAGAGAAAGCAGCCGCACATATGGCATTCTCACCAGGAATGTTCTCGTGCTCGTGCTTCTTGAGATGGCGGTCGAGGTTGGTTTGCTGACCAAAGCAGCGGTTGCACAGGTGACATTTGAAGGGTTTCTCCTTGTTATGGATATTGCGGACGTGACGTTGAAGGTTGGAGGAGATGCTAAATGAGCGGTCACAGTATTTACACCTGCCAAAGATCAGCAGACTCATTTAAACATGGGTTAGCGGTGCAGCATCATCATCTGGGGCTGTCATTCAAAAGATGATGTCAGGATTGATATTATTATTTTCTAGATATACTTGCTTAGCTGGGAATTAAGACAAATATGGTAATTTACCAGTATACCAGAAATATGAGTGAAACTATAGTCAAAAAAAGGTAGATTAAAAAGAAAAAAAGTGTAGAAACCTGTAGGGCTGTTCCCCTGTGTGTGTCCGCAAGTGTCTGGTGAGGTTTGCTGAGCGGGGGAAGATTTTCCCACAGTACCTGTAGGGGAAGACGGACATTTAACATTATCAAAAGATCTGAACTTCACCGTCAGTGTGAAGAAGTAACCAACGCTACATTCATGGTGCACTGACCTGCAAGCGTAGCGTTCCTTGCCTTTTCGAAGGATTGCATCTGAGAGGGAAGGTGGTGGTGAGCGGAAGTTGAACAGTGGATGGGTGGGGTGTTGCAGCGTATTGGGTGGCATGTCCAGTTTTAGGGCACCATAGCTCTCCAGCTTTTCTGTCATATTTTCCATAGCCGACATCTGAAATATGTCAAAACATAGAAACGTTTTTTTTTTTATTTCCTTTCGAAAATAATCAAATGTAAGTTATTTTGCGTTTGCGTAGTTTCAGTTCAGCTCACCCGTCCTGAATACGGTATAATACATGTTTATGTGCGTATTTGTGTGAAAGGCATAGTCCAGAATTTTTGTTGTGTGGCATTGTTATTAATATTTTTCCTGCAAGATATTAACTCTTTTGGCATGTTCATTTAGTATAAATACAGATTAGCTGGCTCTGGAGGAAAATGTTAATGGCTAATCCGTGGGGGTCAAAACCACAACGGACTTCTACCATTTTAAACAACTCCAGTCTCATAAACGTAATAGTGTTCTTCGCAAACTCTATTTTATGAGCCTTTAAACCGTAATCACATTTCCACGGGAAAGCTATTTACACAGAAGACAATAATTATTTGCACAGGAAATGGGGGTATTAAGTAATCTATGACCAATGATCTTTCTGAGTGAGAGATGCAATGGGAACAGAAATTAGCACGCAAAACAATTACCGTCAAACACCAAAGCATGCTGGACTTAAAAATAAAAACATGGCAAAGATGGGTGCAAATTTACCAGATTTACTTCAACCAAGAACATGATTTTGCTGCTCTTAACTGATTCAAGCAGCATTTGTAATTCTTATGCTGAGTTAAGTCATTCTTTTTTAGCTCCTTATATCTTAACAGATAACTTTAAACTATATACTTTTTGCTTTCTGTTGCTTGTGTGTGTTAAATTTGCAGAGCAAATTTTTTGGTAGCAGTTTTGTGTCACACCACAACTAACACACTTTAGTTTTTGTTCGGTAAAACTGTGGCGAAATGATATCTGTCATTTGTAAGACTGCCGTCTGGTGGATATAACATAACGCTGCTGGTAGCAGTCAGTGCACAGGATATTCAAGATAAAATGAACAAAGAACCAATTTTGCCCATTATACAGGATGACGTTGTTCTGACTAAAACTAGACACTAGATAATTCTGGGTCAGAATAACTACCTAACTGAAAACTAAGATAGTAAAATAGTGTTTGCTTAAACCTATATGACATTTTGGGTTTAATCTCGCTTTACTTTTATATCACACAGTTACTTTGACCAGGAAGCCTTTACATGTTTGGTTCTCATCATTTGTTTCACATAGAAATATAATTGGTTTATGTAAATTTGCATGAAAATTGGTTTGTAAATGATCATCCTGTGTAAATCATCATTGCCTTCTGTATAAATAACAGCCTAAAGCAAAAGTGGACATAGGTAGATCATAACTTGCCTTCGAATATTCCACTATGACATTTCTAAGAGTGGAGATGTTATAAATTGCTGGAAGTCCATTTTGGTCTCAGTGTCTCTCAGACAAACTGCTAGCTTTAGCATCTGGGTCCAACTAGTCTGGATTTATACTAAATGAAGAATTTTTCAAATAGTTGTTTTTTTTTTACTGCGGGTACGGTATATACTTATCTCTTTAAAGCATAAGTTATGTTAACTAGGAGAAAGTAAAAGGGTTATGGAGTGTACGCTTTGTAAAAGCAATGTATGTTAGAGGTTAACCTTGTTTTTTTTCTAAATACCAATAACCCACTTGACATGCAACACGTTCAGGAATGCTCAAGTACCCATTCTCCTGTGCCTCCCTTGATTCCACCTCAGTTTAGACTGATGTTTAGTTTTCTGCCTCTTACTTTCTTTTGCCAAAGCTGATGTTTCAGACCAGCGTACTAGCAAAGTACAATGCAGTTTGTGATACCCCCAGCTGATAGCCACTTCCCTTCCCCTAGAAGCTTGTGAACAAAAGAGGCAAGGCTTGTAGGAGTTTATTTGTCAAAACAGGCTTACGTCCTTCCTTTTTTTAGTGAATATAGGACGGGAGAGACACAGGGACAGACACTCCGTCTCTATGTGTTTATTCACAGTCTGAGAAACGGTTGCGGGGGGTGTGGGGGGTGTTCCGTCATGCGACTGAATTAGGGGTGGCATTGTGTTTGGATCGCTGGGAGGATCACAGCTGAGACACTCCCATATAAGAAGTTATTTTTTTTCCTGGAGGCCTGTGAAAACATTTTATCAGGGGAATTGCGATAAATTATGAGGTGATGTCTTTTAATGGGAGCTGAGGAAAGGCCTGTTTTGGATTTAAATATTAATCCCACCGTAGATGAGGCAGCGCTTGGTAATAAAATAAACTGAGGAAAAGCACATTCATAAAGTAATTTGGCCCCAAATTCAATAATAACATATTTATTGTATGTGCAAAAATGTATAGATCCATCTATTTGGATATATACGAGATGGATTGCATAGCAAAGTCTTGCTTGATAGAGGACACAGATTTCCAGGTCAGATTAAACTGCTTCCCCAATGAGAGACCCCCATTCTCCTGGACACAAACACAGGATGTCCTTGATGGACACAGTGCTATTATCTAGCCAGCCAGTCACTGAAAAAAAAAATCCTGAAGGGGTTTGACTTATTAGCCGGTCTGTGTACTCAGTTCATAAAACAATGCCACAAATAACAGTGGCGGAGCCAACCGAGGCAATCTGTTGCAATTCAAACGGACATTTTTCTTTATTAATAATATTATCATTCCTTGTAATCATGGTTTGTAGAAGTAGGGAAGGTCTGGGGACAGTCAAACAATGTTACTGATTATCAAAGGACGTGCAATAACACACCGTGTCTTCAGAAAAAGAAAAAAAAAAGGTGGGACTGACGAGGTACACGGGCGCCGTTCGGTAAACAAAGGAAGAAATCACAGAGCCCTTGAGAAAATACATCAGCACAGTGAAGTGATGGAGCAGAGAGCCTTATTAATTCTGGTTACAGAAGTGTGGGAAGCAGGAGTTTGGTATTTGCATGCAATTCAAGTTAAAAGTCAATATCGTTCTGGAACACTTTAGCCAGTTGTAAAATATTTAGGTAATTTCATTGCTTTGATATAAGCTTTCGGAAATCTCTCTCATTCGAAGGATATGCACAATTTATGTAGTGTAAGCTTACCTGTGGATGGAAGAGTGGCGGGGAGGGCCTGAGGATCTTCTCCTTCAGAGCTCCAACTGGGTCCAGTAGCTTCCTTTTTTCCACCCTGCTGGACCAACAACAAGGCAGAGGGTTACGTACCAAGGTCAGAGATTGTGTAGTACCTCGAACCTGACATCATGCTCTACTTTGTTGATTATGTGGAAAATATTAGGTCCTGGTCTAATTGGTGCTGGAATACCTGTAGATGGGATCCATGAAAAATGCTGAAGGCTTAGCGTAGTGCAGTGGCGGTGGCTGATGCGGCTGTGCCTGCGGCTGCTGGTGCTGTGTTATGGAGGACTGGTGCAATGACTGTGAATGGGGATGAAGAAATCCCATCGAGGTTTCATCTTTATGGGAGACCCCCTTGCCGGCTCCATAGATGTGATTCTTTCGACTCTGTGGCTCGGCTGGCAGGCCGTTTTGACCACTACGGTTCCTGCTGCCAATGCTGAGGTCCAGCGGCTGCTCTTCGCTGTTGGATATTGCTACAGGACCACTGCTGTTCCCAGTACCGCTGGGGTTGGATGGGTTTGTTGGGGTTGGAGGAGTTTTTAACTTGGCCTCCTTGGGTTTTGTTGTGAGATCAAACGGTGACTCTGCAGTGGGAGCAGGGGCTGCAGGGGAACTCGAAACCATCTTGTGCAGCTGTTCGCGAGGTGATTTGGGCTCTGCCTTCAGGAAAATGCTAGGATTGAGAGTCCCTCGATCAGTGCTAAAAGGATAAAGGGAGTTGTGGAAGTTGGGTAGAAACTGGAAGGGGAACATGGAATGGTAGGGCAGCGGACCCATCTTTTTCTCCTGATGAAGTCCCATCAAGGCTGGACCAAAATATTTCTCAGCAATGTTAGCGATTGCTTTAATGGAATCAGTGGTGGCTGTATTGACGTTTGTGGTTGTAGGAGGCAGGGCTTGTTCGTCGGGCGGAGGGAAAAAGCAGTGCTGGGATGAAGCTGAAGACTGAAAAGGGCGATCTATAGAAAGTGTCCCTGAACTAGACACAGCGGATATCACTGCACTACTTGAGTCTTCTAGCTGATTTCCATCTTGACTTGACACAGTGCCAGATGGCTTCCTCCTTTTACCACTTCCCTCACGTTCGCTCTCTCCTTCGCTCTCCAGGTCAGACCCGTCCCCTGAAACAGTACCAGTGGTGGTGTCCAAATCTGTTCCGCTCGTGGTGTTAATATCTTCGAGATCACTCCCGTCAGACATGTCTGTCATTTTAGATTTAGGCTTTGTTTCTCCATTAGAAGACAAATCAAGCTTGCTGTCCTTTTCCTTGTCTTCCATTGGACTCAAACTGCTAATACCATTGCTGTTTGTGGAGCTGACAAGCGACAAAGGTGGGGCATCTAAGGGGCTCCGAGGGAGCTTAACCTCCTGACTGCTGCCTGCTAGTGGACTCTTTAATAGAGGGCTGGGAGGTAATAAAGGTGGACGTGGATAAAGTGTTGGGGGGAAGATACCTGGGAACCCATGCGGGAGGGATGGGAAGCCATGAGGTCCTGTGGAGAAGGGCAAGCCAGCGTGAGGGTGAGGTCTTGAGGGAAAGTAGTCAGTGAAGCCTAAACCGGACTGGTTCAGGCCTGGCAGGTGGGGATGGTGGGACTTGGCTTTAGCCATGATGGGGCTAGAGCTCATGGCAATTCCAGGGTTGAAAATCCCTGCCGGAGAGCCGTAATGATTCTTGCCCTCGCAAAAGCGCCGGTGCTTGTTGAGAGAGGAGGTAGTGCTGAACAACTGTCCACAGTCCTTACACTTGATCTGCGTGCGACAGTCAGCATGCATTCGCTTGTGGCGGCACAGGTTGGAGAACTGGGTGTAGGATTTGTGGCACACCTCACCTGGGGACACAAAAGGACGTAGCCCATCAGGGCCTGGTTAAACCCATTTTAACACTGTCTCTAACTCTGCATACCAAATCAATAGCATACAACACAGACTACAGATGCAAAGAACAGATACAGATGCACTTTGTAACATTAGGACTGGGACCTCAAGGCCTTATTTTTGGTTATTATAATTATACATACCCCTGGTCAATTTAGGTTTAAAGCAGTCTTTAATATTGCCATGTTTCTTCCAACTGGATGTAATATTAAGATTTTGGAGTGACCTAGTCAGACTCCTGACTTGAATCTTACAGAGACTATGTGGAGCATATAAAAGATTAGGGTGATAGAAAGGAGGCCTTCCAACCTCAGTGAGCTCATCATTAGTGATAAACTGTTAAAGGTGCAAAAAGGAGCCTTTGGTCAGAATTTATAAGAAGGGTTGACTTCAGTATGCAAACAAAGAGTATAGTATTGATCAGGGTTGAAATAACTTTCAACAGGAAAACATGTTGTTCAAAACTGATACGATCAACTTTTGCCTGTCCTGTTTGATATTTGAAAGACACGTCTTAGTTCTGTTTTAATATTTTAATTGTAAATCTGCCAGGAGAAAAAGGTCTTGTGCTTAACTGTCAGTCTACAACATGACTTTATGAGTTCACATATTTCCTTTAAGTCAATAACCAGCATTTATTTGAATAAAAAAAACCTTGCTTCTGGAATGAAATATTATTATTCTAAAAGCAAATTAGATTTACTGAGATTACCAATTACAATGTCCCTAGTCAAATTGGTATGTGTCCCACTACTAATTTATTTGCTAAAGTGGCAATCCCAATTAAAAACAATCTTGTCACCACGTTGTATTTAACCATTTTACAATGGTAAATCGCTCTGTAACATCTTATGATAAAAAAAAAAATACAGATATAATCACTGGGTCTTTATGTTTGGGTTAAAACATGTGCATTGAGAACCGTAATCCATGTGGTGATGATGTGTTAAATCAGATAATAACTGAAAAAAAAAGGTATGAAATGAATTAAGCATCATAAATTTTGTGCGGACTGTCTTCTAAAAACTCTTACTTACAGATAAAGGGTTTGACACTGCTGTGGATGTGCTTATGCTGTTTGAGACCTGATGAGGTGGCAAAGGTCTTGCCACATTCAGGACACGTGTGAGCCCTCGCCCCCACATGCTGGGAGCGGATGTGTCGCTGAAGGTTGCTGGGATCTGTGAACACCTGAAAGTGCAACATAAGAGCATGACAACATAATGTTTGCCATGGCTAAAACTGCAACATGTGTATATCCATTAAAAAAAAAAAAAAACAGCTTGCTATCTGAATTACCAAAACTGTGTATGGCACCGTAAAAATAATAGCTAAAAAATAATCAAAACAGTAAAAGCCCACGTGTCCAGTGCACAACTTACGTGCCGGGTTTGCTGTACCTTATCACAGTTTTCACACTCAAAGCGCTTGCCACTGTCATGAGACATCTGATGGCGGATGAGGTTGGATTTCCAGTTGAAGGCTTTGGGACACTGGTCACACTTGTACTCCCTCTCCTCTGTGTGGACTATCATGTGTTGCCCCAGACTTTATAAAAAAAAAAAAAAAAAAAAAAGGACATGCTTATGAATAAATTGAATGCATCAGACATGTGATATGTTTCCGTTTTCTACCAACACGGAGAGCATTCTGTGCACCTGTATTCATTCGGGAAGATCTTTTCGCAGTCCTTGCACTCATGGACGGGCTCATCGCTGTCTTCGCGCTCCTGCTTGAAGTCTTCTCTGAGCGCGTCAAAGATGGAACCTGCACTCGAGCACGAATACTTCTGATGCCGCCGCAACTCAAGCGTTGAAGAGAAGAGCTCGTCGCAGTCCTCACAGCGGTACATTTGCTCGTCTGCAAACACGCATTTAGACGAGCAGGCTTTTTTTCAGACACCACATGAAAACGTTGCCTGTTTTCAAATGCTATCCCCTACCAATCTGAAGCATGAAGGAAGTGTTTTTTTTCCCCCCAGATCACATTTTTTTTATTAACACAAAACGGTTGATTGCATACACTGACAATGACAACTTATTTCAAAACCTTTTTCCACACATAATTTAATATTTATGCTATATAATTTAAACAAAAGGAGAAAGGATGAAAACACACAGAAGGTGCCATAATAACCTAGTTGAACACATGTGCACACCCTTAAATTAATACTTTGTTGAAACTTTTTAAGTTTTAACCTTTGTCCCTCTTTGAGTAGGAGTTTATCACCATATTTGGCGTTATTTCCCTCCGTCCACATCCTTTCTATTGAAGTTCTGGGCTTTCATTCGGCCATTCGACACCTTTAATGTTCCTCTTGTCGGGTTCTTATAGGTTTATTTGGATGTTAGCTTAGACTTAAAGTGATGTTGCAAAATACAGTTGATTTCATCTTCAGCGTTCTAGTAGACTCTAAAAGCTTTTGAGTCAGAACTGACAGTGTGGGCATAGTTTTCTTTTGATGCTGGGTAGTGATCAAGTGGTATCTTAACTTCAAGTTTGGTTTTATGAGACCAGTACATACTCTCCAACAACTAGTTATGGAATTCTAGCTATGGCTGTTTGCTTTCTTTGTAAAGAAAAAGCTCCTAATGTGTCCCTACATAGATAAACTAATACATGTATAATGTGTCACAGCCGTACTACTTAGTAGCTTAGACATGTGGAGAATACACATGATTATTGATACATGATACTGTGTTACGGGAGCCTCTTTAACCAATTTCTGCCTTGTTTTGTAAAAGAATCTTTGATAAATGTTAGCTTTTTAACTTCACCGTTGTGCTACCTGTTTTATAATATAGACATCCCAATTAGCTGGATGCTGACATCCAGTTAAAGTGTGTTTCAACAACGTTTCAGTTTATTAGCACATCTTTGTAACCATGTTGTTTCAGCGTCACAGTCGTTTTTCTTTAGATGAAATGTTCGGAAAACATGTAGCATACCATGGGAAAGACATTTTGGTCTCTTAAAATTACATTAATATACCCTACTCTTTTTATAGGTGTGTGTAAACTTTGAGAGGCACCGTCCAATATTGACATACAATAACTTTAATTGAAAAAAAGTAAAAAAAAAACTTGTTTAAAAATCTTCAAGAGTCTGTGTGTAATTTAACTGTAACTGGTAAATGGCAGAAGATTATTTTAGTAGCTATCCAATGCTACAATTAAAAGGTCAGACTCTTGCAGTTCAAATGGTGGATAGTCGTCTCTCTTTTATCTTTACTTCTTTTAGTAACTGCTTTGCCATGCACAAAGAAACAAAGTACTACTTTGTATCAAAGTTTTTAATAATTTGTGCAAGGTCTTAAAGATACTAAGACAAAGGAACCACTTCTACCTTTAAAAAATGTTGTCACTATTTATCAAGAAATCTATTCTGTTTTGTGTTTTACTTACAGCTAAACAGGCTCCTTTTTCCAAAAGGTAAATGTAACAATCCGGCAATTGACATCCACATAAAATGGAAATCAATTAGCGGTGAAATGTGGGCTTCATTAACGCACTTAATTACTCGTTGAAGTAAGTGTTTGCCTCAGACTGGAGGGCTAATAGCACGCAGGGGAAACAATGGGGGCAGGTCTTCCCCTTCCACGCTGATAACCTTTACAATACTTCTCACAGGCAAGGTCAAACACATAAAAACTTGGACCGGCTTTCTCGAAAGCCAATTCCTGAGCCGGACGCCAAGTTCAACAGATCAGGGAAAGCCCAGCGGAGGGACTTTTGTGCACACGCGTAGACGTGTGAATGTGTGCGCGGGCCAGTGCTCCTGTGAACATTTTCCAAAAAAGCGAGCCGCAAGGAGCGAAGGTAAAGCGGCGCCAGCCCGGTGGTGATTTCAGCGCATACCCTCTTTGCACTGCCTGAGCTCCCCCCCCACCCCACCCCACTCCCTCCAACATGTCACACACTCCCATCCATCTATTCAAGCCCTGCTAAATGAGTTTATCCAAAATGACTTACAGTGCATGGCTCACCTGCTTTCTACTGCACGTGAACATTTATCCAGCTGGAACTTCTTGGAAACATTAAAAGAGCATTAGAGCAAGCAACATCAGGGTGTCTAACCTTCAAGAGACGCATAAATGACCGCCTGGTCAATGGACCATTACGCTGAGCTCAAACGCTTACACTAACTAGCTCACTTTGACACTGATGTGTGCATATATTTCTCAGAGAGTGGATATTAAACGCCTCAACATTTAGGTAACTTCTGAGTGGAAAATGTTGAAAAGAAAAAACATGGCTTACGTCCGCTCGCGTTACAACTTTTGCGGATCTTAATAGGTGGAAAAGCTTGTGTTTATGTTAAACGGAGTAAAAAAAAAAAACCCCGCTCGCGTAAAAGCAACACAAGTGTCCATTGTGAGAGGGATTCTGTGTGTCAGAATACCCGTAAACAAAGGCGTTTGCTTGCGCGTATCAGCGTACATGTGTTTTTTCAGTTGGTCTGCTCTTTCGCGAGTGGGTTAGGGTGGGATTGGGGTGGTGGAGGTTATAAAGTGGAGACTAATAGCTCTCTGGGAGACGAAGGGAGGCACAATTATGTGCAGTTTAGCAGCTAATCTGGGAGCATGGGTGAGGTCTCAGGGGGCTCCTCAAGTCCTCTACTTCAAATTCCTTCTTCGATAAGCTAGACGCAGAGAGCAGGGCTGCACTGCCAAGTGTTGCCTCTCTGTCTCAGTCACACAAATAAGTGGAGACAGGGACATAAAACATCCTCGTAGGTGGACTTTGTCTGTGTTCTTCCATTTTTCAGGCTCCTCTAAGTATTTTCCCATAAAGAAAAGCACCTGCGACTTTTCTCTGCCTCTTATTGCATTTCATCTTCACACATACACACACACATCGAGATAAACAGAAAGAAATCACTCCTATGCTCCAACTCATCTTCTGCAACCCCTTAAAACAAGCCAATTTCCTTCTTTAAAGCAATCAAACTTGTTTTCCCTTCACTGGTTTTGGCACCGGGATCTGTTCATCATCTGTACATCAAGCAGACGTGGAAACTTAATGCACTGCACGGTATCTTATGAACATCTTGTTCTCCCTCCAGCAAGTTTTTAATCCTTGGTCCAGGATACACAACAAAACAACGTTACCTGACAACAGCGCTTCTCTACAATAAGTCCAAGATGTTTAAAGAAGCCCAGGGGAACTACGGCCCATTTTCTGTCCAAGCAGAGTTTAGAAGAAAGGCCAAGATCCACAGTGAAAAACTGTCTAAATTAGATTACGAGATAAGGCCCTGGACATATTTAGTTTGACGCAGCACACGTAGGGACAGTTCAAAGGAATGACAAGATCTGAAGCAACATCAAGTTAAAATATATATCAGGATTTTTTCCTTTCATTTAATTCTACATCTTCAATTAAGTCTAAATAAATAGCGGAGATGAGTTTCAAAATTTCCACAGTGTAATCCATAAATACTGACTTTTTTCGTCTTTTTTTTTCCAGATGAAATTCTGAAAACCTTCATAAAAACAAAAACATACACAGTGTAAGCAACCACAAGCTTGATGCAGTTCAGTTACTAAATGCAGCACACGTCCAAAGCACACAGAAGAGACGTAATGAGAGAGCATAAATGTGCCATAAAGCGTTAAAAAAAAACTTAATGATGAAGGTTTGGCTCCGCCTTCTGCTGATTAACATGAATGCAGAGGGTATTTTAAGGGATTAGAGGCCATAAACTCCTAGTTTAAAGCAATACCAATGTGAAACTGTTTTAATATATGCTTCTAATAAGAAATAAACTTAAACAAGTCACTTTTATGAAACAGAAATATTTGCTTTGCTTTAGTAGTAACACTGCTGAATTAGCTTATAACGCTTCCTCCTTTTTGAAGCAACGTAGACCACAGCATGTTACTGTAAAGATGGGTGGGGTACATGCCAACACCCAGCATTCCCAGCAGTTCTGTAGTATATAATCTGTTTACATTGTGCTGCTGCAGATTTACAATGCATCCTGGCAAATCAATAAACAGGACTCTAACAGGAATTAGGGTGATTATTTATAGCAGTTTATACTGTTTATTCAACAACAGGCCTGCAAATTGCAATTTTACAGTAACAGTATTTACAGAACTGAGGTGCTCCTGTGTGCTAGTTCAGCTAGATTGCCTGACTTTTCTAGAAACTGAGATACAGTAAAAATAAGTCACAGCATAGCACTACAATAGAATTATTATTATTATTATTATTATTATTATTATTATTATTATTATTATTATTATTATTATTATTAT